>NC_045558.1:139490053-139724204 GCF_009769535.1 Thamnophis elegans
TTTATATTTTTTGGGGTGGTATTTCCACAAACCCAAAAATCATTGTATATCATTTCTTGTTCCTTTTCCTCTCTCCTCTCCCTCCCGTCCCTCCCTCCCTCTCTCTCTCTCTTGAAAAAATAAAAGAATATTTTTTTTCTTTTTTGGACAGACAACATATAACACATAGAACTGAAAGTGAAGATCATGGAGATGATGTGGAAAAGCTGTTTCTTTTATAAAAGATAAACAATTCTATGTAGAATAGAATATAAAGATGTAATATCATTGGATGAGTCCAGATGATGTAATGAAATGCCATAATGTAAATTTACTTTACATTTAGTATGTAAATAGTTATATCAATGAATGTTTAATAATATAATAATTGTACACCACACACACACACACACACAAACATATATATAATATATATATATATATATATATATATATTATATATATATATATATATATATATATATATAGGATTTAGGAGTTTTTGTATGCCGCCCTTTTCCCTGGGGGACTCAGGGCGGCTCACATCCGAAAGGGAAAGGGGAAACAGACTTTTACATATACGACAACACAATTAAAAGAAAACACAACATTCATACCATTCGGGAGGGTACAATCTTAGCCCCAGGCCTGGCGGGATAGCCAGGTTCTAATGGCTGGTGGAAGGTCTGGAGAGTGGTGAGGGTACGAATCTCCACGGGGAGATCGCTCCAAAGGGTCGGAGCTGCCACCGAGAAGGCCCTCCTCCGCATGGTCGCCAGTCGGCATTGATCCGCAGATGGAACCCGGAGGAGGCCCAATCGGTGAGATCTATAATATATTAGATTGATGATATGAGCAATGGAATGTGCTGAAATACATAAGCCGACATATGATATTAGATAAATTATTTATAATAATAATGTATAAATATACTTGATTGATAATATGTAACTTTATATAAAATTTAAGGGATAACTATGGAAAGGATGCACAAAAACCTTGTAACCAATCGACACACTGCATGGAATGGAAGGTATTCTTATGTTATGTGTTGTGTTGTTTATATTTGTTTACAATAGAAAGTGAGGACTATGGAAATGGTGCACAAAAACTTTGCAACCAAACGGCATGCTGTATGTGAATAAAATAAATAGAAGCTTGATGTGACACATTGGGTATCCAATTATATTATTTCAGAGGATAGTTCTGTTAATCTAAAATAGTAGATTGTGGAAAAACCAACCAAATAATGCCAATGGGAAAAAGCCATTCACTGAGGAAGAGTCGCTTTCTAGTACTATTTGACCATTATTATCTGGTATTAGAGGAAATCGATATAATTTTGACAGTTATACCATTCACTAACATAATGGGTAGTATGATTATATTGGATACAAAGATTGGATGTCAGTCTTTGAGAAGGATGTCCAGTGCATATCAAAGAGCAAGCTCTTTGGTTTGACATAGCATGTTAAATAGTCTTATGACAACTTCACTCACAAAGTGGAGCTAATTTAGTGAGAATAGAAAACAACAATTAGACTGATTACTTGCAATGAGGAACATTCAAAATGTCAACATAAATTGTTTTCCTGTGGACTCCTATTATTTCACAAGTCCCATAGTCCAAGTAATAGGAACCACTGTATCTAACGGGCTGTCAAGAATGAATTGACATCCCTGGGTAAGGTGGTAGTTCAACCTTATGGCAATTGGTCCTAGCTCATTGTTGATTGTATCTGTTCAGATACTGTTTCCTCTTCTGGCAACATCAGTCAAAGTACAGCAGCAGTATTTACATCCAGTGGGGACGCCCTTCTTTTTTTCTTTTAATTTTATTTTTATTTTCTCTCTGCCCCATTGTGCCCAAGATGCTTCAGCCTGCTTAACAACCCATGTAGCCACTTATTAATTGCAACTGGAATGGCAGTTGAAATTAATAAGTGGCAATTGAGAAAGAGGTTACGTGATATCTTGCTTAAAGACTGCTTTGCTCAATGACGGAGCATTCTGAGCAATGCCTGAGATTCTGGGCCCAAGTGGATTAATTTTTAACATTATATATCAGTGATGGCTAACCTTTTTTTAAGGGTGTGCCAAAACTGTGTGCTAAGGTGTGCCAAAATGCAGGAGCATACCCACCCACCTATGCATGTCGAGTGACCCCCCCACCTGTGCTTGCACGAGTGAACCCCCCACCTTGCATGCATGAGCAACCCCCATGCAGGGGGGATTTTCTCCCTCTCCAGGCTCTGGAGTCTTTCCTGAAGCCTTGGGAGGGCGAAAATGGCTTCCTCTGGGGGAAGGGGGCAGGCAATTTTCGCCCTCCCAACCCTTGTGTTCAGGAAAGCCTCCAGAGCCTGGGGAGGGCAAAAAACAGGCCCAAACGGTCCAATCAAGGAATTAAGGTTACTGAGGGCCCAAACGGTCCAATTAGGAATCAAGGTTACTGAGGGCTGCTATGCCGGCAAATATGGTGTGCCATAGGTTCGTCATCATGGTCATATATGAAGTGGTCACTGGAGAATTTGAACATTTCAGCTTTAAGCAACAAGGAATATAGCATGATATTGAGCTCATTTTCTTTTGAGCATTATAATATTTCCTCCTTTTCCCCCAAACATGCTCAGCAAGGAGCAGACTTTCAGAACTGTCTATTGACTTTTAAACTTGCATTTCAGAGTTGAAAACCACTGTGGCAAACACCTCTCAAATCAATTTATTGAAATTCTGTAATTTTTATGTGTTAAACAAGCAGAACCTTTTAACATACTGATTTTTAAATTTCTCATCTCAGCATTTTGCTGTGAAATACAATATTCAAGTATGTTTGAAATTCCATTCATATTAGTGCTATTACTACTAATATGAGTAATAGGACTATTAATACTATTACCATAACTAATTTTGTTGTTGTATTACTACTATTAGTAATATAGTCCCAGATCATGAGTCCCATGTACCCAAAGCCATACAGTCTTGCCAGGTTCAGTCAATTAAAGGAATAATAAAATTATTTAGCTACAGAACATTGAAATGAGGCAATGCCTTTCTTTTACCAAAGAAAAAGGTTGCTTTCCTTTCTAAGTCTTTGGTTAGGTCATTGTAAACAGCCAAGTAAAAAGTGATTTCTGGAAATATCAATAAATAAAGACATTTATTTGATTTTTAATATTGAGATATTGATAGCCACATCAATATAGGTTCAACACAGAAAAAAGATACAGTAAGTAGGGATCTGACTCAAGTGCAAAAAGACTTTTATGGAAGGGATACTTGTATAGTTATGAAGTTTCCCTTCTCATAATGATAGTAAAATTGTAAAACACTTAAGGTTGGGAGGGCTGGGAGGAGATTAACATATCTGGAGATTGGCAGGTTGGGAAAGATAATATAATCCCATTCCAGTAAAGTTTTCCAGTAAAGTTTTCCAGTAAAGTTTTCCAGTAAAGTTTTCCAGTAAGTTTAAAAATCATTAAATGAATTAAATATGGTTCACACTGGTAGGGACTTGTCATAAAAGGCAAGGATATCATCTGAATTTGGAAAAAAAAGGTTTCATCAAAGGCAGAAAAATGGATAATTGAAGATACTCAATAAGAAGTGTCTCTTGTTAGAAAGCTTGGATTCTGTAAAAAAAAAAACTGAATTGGGGACTGTAGCCAAAAGAAAGGGTCTATTCCCAAAGTAGAAAATCAAGAAAGTTAGGAAAGAGACAGCCTAAGGATCAAAAGACAAAGATTTAAAGTATGAGCAAAGTAAACATGGCAAAATATGACACCTTTTCTCTTTCCAGTACTTTTCTAGACTGAAACTCTATTTCCTGCACCTAACAAGCAAAGAAGGGAAGTTTGGGGGCTGAAGAGATTGGTTCAAAAATGTAGGAGTACTGGTTGGGTTGGGAGAGAAAGTTGAGAGACTGAATGTTTCAGAAATTAAGAAATCCTGCGAAATCAGCTGTGAAATCATCATGAGTTGGGGAGAGAAGAAATATTTTCAAATGGGTCCAAATGGAATTTTAATCCTCATGGATGGATTAACCAGGAGGAAAATGAGAGAAACTGCTCACATGTGACCTTTGAAGAGACAGGTATTAATGTGAGCATTTTTCAACAGGAGGGGGAAAGTTGGTTTATTTATATAGGTACTATGTTTTTGAAATGCATAACTAACTTAATTGTCCTTTAGTTGTGGATGAACAATTAGCCCTCAATAAACTTATCTAAAGAACACAAGCCAAAATTTCCCATTAAATACAATAGCTTAATATTTTTAAAGTTAATCTTGTCCCTGTGCTGCTGTCTGTGTATTTGCATGCTTGTTGGTTTTCTCTAGCAAATAGTAAACTTGTTCTTGTCTGATCAAAACTGGTGTTTAACATGTTTTTTGTTAGATAACACACTGTTGCTTAGATCTTCTACTGATAGCTGGAAACCCAGACTTTCAACATAGTGTAAAGTGAATTGAATAAGAGGTGACAAATTTTGCTTGGGAGATTACTGAAGGAACCATCTGAAATAGAAGCTATTATGCCAGATACAGTAGAAAAATCCAAACTATACTGAAACACAGAATGCAATAGGAACCTGAAAAGAGGGGAAGAATAAGTAAGAACATCTCAGGCTCTTGACTGAGGTTTGTTATGGTATTAATTGGATAATTTTTGCTTTCCAATGACTTCGGGTTGAACTTGACATTACACGTTTAAAAAATTAAGGAAATATGGGAAAGTTATTAGTGCCCAGATGCCAGAAGAAACTGGGAAATTCTGTAGTAAATTAGAAGAAGTGCAAAATACATCCAAACGAACACAGAACTACTAATGAGAGACTGAAATGCAAAGACAAATGAATCTGGAGTTACAGGAAGAATTGGATTGGCCAAATGAAACACAGCCATCCAAGTGACTTCCAAGTGCAGATTGTGGAACGTCAGGAATAATTTAGTGACAACAGTGGGTTAAGCTTGGAAAATTAGACAGTAAACTTGGCAAACATATAGTCAGAATGTAAAATTAGAATAAGAATAGATTCAATATGCTTTAACAATGCAAAAGGAACTGAACAATTAAGGAGAAAATGTTATGAAAATCAAAGCCAAATAAATAAAATCCCAAAATTTCAGAGGGAAAAGAGCCAAGCATCTTTCATAAGAAGCTATCATGATAGTCAAGTAAAGACTTTCATCTTCAAGCAAGACGAGACAGGGAAAGGTATTTCTATCATGAATGCCAACAAATGGGGCCAATCTAACAAGAAAAAGAAAAGGAGACATCTCTTATAGATCAAAGAATTCAGAGGGAAATTTTCAGGAATAATCATGAGAGAGATTTGATGGAGCAGCGGGTTGGGGACAAGAAGTCAAGATGGCAACCATGACTATATGATTGAACCTCATTTTAAACATATTATACTGTGTATTTGATATCTGTGGGATTTTTATTCCCTCCAAAAAGATTATTTATGATAAGGCATAACGGAATTAAAGGGTGATGCAAAAACCATAATAGGATTATAAAATGACATAAACAACATAGAAAATATACTGGACAACTGATTTGTCTCAAAAGCAAAACAACAGGAAATAACCAGCGTCAAACAGGAAAGCACAAGAAACTGTGTGTGAAAAGCTGTAGCAGAAAAGATAATATTGAACTAATCTCTGTGATCTAGAGATTGGAAAAGATCCGTATATATATATAATATATAATATATATATATAAGATAGATAGATAGATAGATAGATAAATAGATAGATAGATATAATAGATATAGATATAGATATATAGATATGATATAGATATAGATATAGATATAGATATAGATATAGATATAGATATAGATATAGATATAGATATAGATATAGATATAGATAGAGATATAGATAGATAGATAGATAGATAGATAGATAGATAGATAGATAGAGATAGATCAAAAATAATGGTGTAAAAGTAGATGAAAATTACTGAATTATTACGTGAATTCCTTATACAAGGAAGGTTTGCATAGAACTTAACAATGAGAATGGAGCAATACATAAAAGGGAAGCCAAATGAAGGATCAGATTTCTGAAAAGACAGAGGGACATTATCTCAAATACCTATTATATGAATGGTTAATGGTTACAGCAGTGGAAGAAAAGAAGTTTTTTTTTTTTACTTCACTGCTTACTGCAACAAGGACTTTGTGCAGATCGTGGCAGAATGTTGATTGATTGAAATTTATTTATAGGCCGCCCTTTTCCCTGGGGGGACTCAGGGCGGCTCACAACTCATGGGAAGGGGGGATACAAACAATACAAACAATAACACATAAGAGCATACAAAATTAAAAATAGAGCACAACATTCATACCATTCGGGGGGGGTGAGTTACATTCTTTAACCCCAGGCCTGATGGGATAGCCAGGTTTTAAGGGCTATGCGGAAGGTCTGGAGGGTGGTGAGGTACGAATCCACGGGGAGATCGTTCCAAAGGGTCGGAGCTACTACCGAGAAGGCTCTCCTCCGCGTAGTTGCCAGTCGACACTGACTGGCAGATGGAACTTGGAGGAGGCCTAATCTGTGTGATCTAATGGGTCGCAAGGAGGTAATTGGCAGGAGGCGGTCTCTCAAGTATCCAGATCCACTACCATGAAGGGCTTTATGGGTGGTAAGTAGCATCTTGAAGCGCACCCGGAGATCGACAGGTAGCCAGCGCAGCTCGCGGAGGATAGGTGTTATGTGGGTGTACCGAGGTGCACCCACGATCGCTCGCGCGGCCACATTCTGGACTAGCTGAAGTTGCCGGATGCTCCTCAAGGGCAGCCCCATGTAGAGCACGTTGCAGTATTCCAGCCTAGAGGTCACGGGCACGAGTGACTGTTGTGAGGGCCTCCCGTTCAGGTAGGGTCGCAACTGGTGCACCAGGCAAACCTGTGCAAATGCCCCCCTGGTCACAGATGATAAATGGTGGTTGAAGGTCAGCTGTGGGTCCAGGAGGACTCCCAGGTTGCGAACCCTGTCTGAGGGGTATAATGTTTGACCCCCCAGCCTGAGAGATGGAACACTAGCCAAATTAGTGGGAGGGAAACACAACAGCCACTCGGTCTTATCCGGGTTGAGCACAAGCTTGTTAGCCCTCATCCAGTCCCTAACAGCTTCGAGGCCCCGGTTCATCACGTCCACCGCTTCATTGAGTTGGCACGGGGCGGACAGATACAGCTGGGTATCATCCGCATATTGATGGTATCTTATCCCATGCCGCCGAATGATCTCACCCAGCGGTTTCATGTAGATGTTGAAAAGTAGGGGGGATAAGACCGAACCCTGCGGCACCCCATATGTTAGGGGCCTAAGGGTCGATCTCTGCCCTCCAACTAACACCGACTGTGACCTGTCCAAGAGGTAGGAGGAGAACCACTGCAAAACAGTGCCTCCCACCCCCACCTCCCGCAGTCGTCGCAGAAGGATACCATGGTCGATGGTATCGAAAGCTGCTGAGAGGTCAAGGAGAACCAGGATGGAGGCGTGGCCTCCATCTCTGGCTCTCCAGAGATCATTGGTCAATGCGACCAAAGCGGTTTCTGTGCTGTAGCCAGGCCTGAAGCCGGACGGGGGGTCGAGATAGCTAGCTTCCTCCAAGGACCGCTGGAGCTGGTAGGCCACCACCTTCTCAACAACCTTCCCCATGAAGGGGAGGTTGGAGACTGGATGGTAATTGTTAAGAACGGCTGGATCCAGAGATGGTTTCTTCAGGAGGGGTCTCACCACCGCCGCTTTAAGTGCGGAGGGAAAGACCCCCTCCCGAAGGGAGGCAGTAACGACCGCCTGGATCCAGCCCCGTGTCACCTCCCTGCTGTTAGCAACCAGCCAGGAGGGGCACGGGTCCAGTACACAGGTGGAGGCACTCACAGCTCTCATGGCCTTGTCCACATCCCCAGGGGCAACATCCTGAAACTCAACCCAGCGATGATGTTCCGGATTATCCCCCTGTGCCTCGGCTGGATCTGCAAAGTCGGAGTCCAAGTCCGATTGAAACCGAGCAACTTTGTCCACTAAGAACGACGTATTCCTCAGCCCTACCCTGCAAGGGGTCCCCCGTATCCCTCCTATTTAGGAGGGAGCGGGTTATCCTAAACAGGGCGGCTGGGTGGGACTCAGCGGACGCAATCAAGGTGGCAATGTAAGATCTTTTTGCCGTCCTAATTGCCCTGATGTACTCCTTGATGCAAGATGTCAAAAGTGCTCGGTTCGACTCGGACTTGTTGGACCTCCATAGTTGCTCTAGGCTGCGCTTCCGGCGCTTCCTCTCCCGGAGCTCCTCGGTGAACCAAGGAGGCCTCCGGAATCCGCTGCCTCGGAGCAGCCATAGTGCAATCCGGTCAAGAGACTCCGTCGCTGCTGAGTACCAAGCAGCAACCAGAGTCTCCACCGGACTGTGGGCGAGGGTATCAGGAATAACCCCAAGCTCCGTCTGGAACCTCAGAGGGTCCATAAGTCTCTGGGGCGGAACCACCTGGTCGGTTCCTCCTCCCTACAGTGGGGGTTTGGTCTCCGAAAGTCAAGCCTCAGTAGGCAGTGGTCTGACCACGACAGGGGTATGATCTCATTACCCCTCAGACCAAGATCACAAGTCCACTGCTCCGAGAGGAATACGAGGTCGAGCGTGTGACCCGCTGAGTGAGTTGGGCCCCGAATTACTTGGGTCAAGCCCATGGCTGTCATGGAAGCCATGAACTCCTGCGCCCCATCAGAGTGTTCACCGAGCGAAGGCAAATTGAAATCCCCCAGGACCATAAGCCGGGAACTCAATTGCTAGCTCGGCTACCGACTCGAGGAGCGAGGGAGGGCTGCTGCAACGCTGTTGGGAGGCAGGTACGTTAACAGCAAGCCCACTTGACCCTTGAGGTCCAACTTCACCAGTAGGGACTCACACCCGACAAGCTCCGGAGCAGGGATCCTACGAGGTGCTAGAGACTCCCGGATAACAATAGCCACACCCCCACCCCTTCACTGTGCTCTCGGCTGATGAAGCACCTGAAAATGTGAAATGTATTAAGACTAATAGGTGTACCAGGAGATCTGATTATTCTCAGGAATCTTTACAATGAACAAGAAGCTACTGTAAGAAGTGAAGGTGGGGGAAAAACCTAGAATAGTTCTGAATAGGGAAGATAAGAAAACAAGGATGCACATTGTCTCTGTCTCACTTTAATGTATACAGAAGATTATTTGTAACAATGGCAACATTAGAAATTATGACACATGCAATCAAAATTGGAAGTTGAAATAGGAACAATGTAAGTTATGTAGATTGCACTACTTTGCTAGGTAAAGAACACTTCAAAAAGATTATTATGTAGTATAATTAATAATAATACTCCGCCTTGCTGGTCCCAAGCCCAGATGAGAAAGGAGGAGGGTTGGGGTCAGGTTGGCCCTTGCCCCATAAAAATAACCCGCCAACCCATACAATATGGTGAAAGAAAGGAATACAAATTTTATACCGCATCGGTTGTTGCGCGGGTTAACAAGGGCCGCGGCGGATGTTGGGGTCCCTGGACATCCGTCGACAAGTGGCCTACCAGTCAACAAAATGACAAAAATATAGTGTAGATGAAAACCGTGCCATAATGGCCTGTTACTACAACTCAAAGCCAAAAAAAAGGGTTATTTAAAGCAAATGTATGAATTATGGAAACAACAATATCCAGATTCAAATGTTAGTGAACAACGACTAGCAGATCAAAGGCGATTTATATACGGAATAAAGTGTTTAGTGAAGTTGAACTTGAGGAAATTCAGGCAAATTGTAAAACCAAAAAAACATTATCACAAGCGGAAATAACTGATATTCAAGACACAACTAAAGACATTATAGTAGAACTCCCAGAAGAAGCTCTCGGGGAGGAAATAACACCAACACCACTAGAACCAGTTATCACTGAACCAACTGATGAACTAACTCAAAAACAAAAAGAATTGAAGGATAAGATCATGGAGCATTTTCTGCTTAATGAGGAAAGGCAACGTTTACCATCACTAAAAACTGTGCCTAAGAAAATTTGGCCCCTATCATGAAAATGGTTAATGCAGTGCTTTCAACAATTGAATCGGGATCCATCTTGGAAATGAACGAGTTAAGGTACAGTGCAGCTGTAATAGTCACTAATGAACTAGGCATTAAAATCAAAGTACCTAGTCACACAACAAAAAAGCATCAAAGCCAAAGTGGAAAATCCGATTAGACCAAAAAGTCAAAAAATTAAGGGCAGATGCTAGTAACTTAAAGAACATGCATGAGCAACGGCTTAAAACAACAAAATCATAGATCGGCTAATCAGAAGATATAGATTGGATACAAGAAACATCAATGAAGCTGTAGAGATTGTAAAAAGCGGATAACAGCAACAGCTAGAAAAATTGAAAGATATGAGGCATGAATCCTCCAATATAAACAAAATCAGCATTTCGATCAGACCAACGGCGTTTTTATCAAAGTCTTAATGTGAATGGTGACACCAAAAGTGAAAAACCAGAAAAACAGGCCACAGTTGAATTCTGGAAAGAATTGGGGAAAATGCAAAGGACTACAATAAGGAAGCAAAGTGGATTCATGACTTTGAGAAAAGCATTGGCAACAAACAAATGCAAGTATTAGAAATAACAACTGAGATGGTCAAAAATCAAGTAAAAAAGGTAAAGAATTGGACATCACCTGGAAAGGACCAATTACATGGTTTCTGGCTCAAATATCTGACCAATTTACATGCAATATTGGCCAGGCAACTGAATGAAATTTTACAAAAGGGCCAAATTGATGAATGGTTGACAACTGGAAAAACATACTTGAGTCAGAAAGAGGCAACTAAGGAACAACACCTGAAAACTACAGACCAATAACATGCTTGCCAACAACCTTCAAATTACTCACAGGCATTATGCAGATAACATGATGGATTATTTGGAAACAAACAACATCTTGCCAGTAGAGCAAAAGGCAAAAAAGAAGGAGCAGGGGCACCAAAGATCAGCTCCTAATTGATAAAATGATATTAGAAAATTAAGAACAGAAAAACGAACTTGAATATAGTCTGGATTGATTACAAAAGGCATTTGACTCACTGCCACATAGTTGGATCATAAAATGCTTAGAACAACTGGCATTAGCAAAAATATTACATCCTTTACTGAAAAGGCGATGAAACAATGGAGAACTGAGTTGACAGTAAGGAATGAGATCTACGGAATGGTTAATATCAAGCGAGGAATTTTCCAGGGTGATTCACTTTCACCTCTTCTCTTCATCATCACAATGATCCCACTATCAGTAATCTTAAAAAAATGAAATTAGGCTACCAAACAGCCAAAGAAGCTGAAAAATTTCACATTTACTATATATGGATGATTTGAAACTCTATGGAAAGTCAGAAATAGAAATCCAATTATTGACAAACACAGTCCGAGTATTCAGCACCGATATTTCAATGCAGTTTGGCATGGAAAAATGCGCCACTGTATCCAAAAAGGGGCAAAATCACTGTATGTGAGGAATTGAAATGTCCAATGGCCAACTAATTAAATGCAATGAAATGAAGCCTACAAATACTTAGGCATTCTGCAGTTGGATAACATCAACCATGGAGAAGTAAAAACTATTGTCAGGCGAGAGTACACCAACAGAGTTAGGAAAATTTTGAAATCTAAATTGAATGGTGGAAATACAATCAAGGCCATAAATACCTGGGCAATACGAGTTATAAGATACACAGCTGGTATAATTAACTGGACACAAGCTGATTTGGACATTTTGGACCGAAAAACCAGGAAACTAATGACAATGCACTACAGTTTACATCCACATGGTGATACTGATAGACTGTACCTGCCACAAAAGTCAGGTGGCAGAGGATTATTACAAGTGAAGCAAACAGTTAAAGAAGAAAAACATGCACTGGCTGATTATTTAAAAGAAAGTCAAGAACATCTATTAATCGAAGTAAAGAACAAAAATCTACTGAAGGCCCAACAGACGAAACAAGAATACAGAAAACGTGATAAAATCAAGAATGGAGAGTTGGCAGAACAAAGCACTGCATGGCCAATTTCTGGAAAAAAAAAGATAAAGTTGACAGTGAACAAACTTGGTTATGGTTAACAACAGGTACATTAAAGAAAGAAACAGCGTCACTAATCCTGGCTGCGCAAGAACAAGCTATCCACACAAATGCCATTAAGGCCAAAATCGAAAAATCCTCTGATGATGCCAAATGCAGACTTTGCAAAGAAGCTGATGAAACTGTTGATCACATACTCAGCTGCTGTAAAAAAAATCGTGCAGACTGATTATAAATTGCGGCACAATTCAGTAGCACAAATGATCCATTGGAATTTGTGCAAAAATTATAATATTAAAACAGCAACAAACTGGGGAACATCAGCCTGAAAAAGTCACCGAAAATCAGATGGTCAAGATCTTGTGGGATTTTCACATACAAACAGTCAAATACTGGCGCATAATACACCAGACATCACACTGGTTGAGAAAAATAAGGTCATAATCATAGACATCGCAATACCAGGTGATAGCAGGGTCGCTGAGAAGGAACATGAAAAAATCGCAAAATACCAGGACTTAAAAATTGAAATTCAACGACTATGGCACAAACCAGCAGTGGTAATTCCAGTGGTAATTGGCACACTGGGTGCTATTCCAAAAGCACTGGAATTACATTTAAAACTGTTAAAAATTGACAAAATCACCATCAGTCAAATGCAAAAAGTCGCACTGCTTGGATCTGCACGCATATTACGAAAATACGTTACAACGTCCTAGGCCCCTGGGTGGGGCCCGACTAGTAACCAATGCCAAATCCGGCGAAACAACTGGCCGCTGTGATACAATTGTATAATAATAATAATATAATAATAATAATAATAATAACAACAACAAACAACAACTCCGCCATTGCCGGTCCCATAACTCCGCCATTGCCGGTCCCAAGCCCGGATGAGAAAGGAGGAAGGTTGGGATCAGGTTGGCATCTGGTCCCGTAAAAAAACCCCCGCCAACCCATACAATATGGTGAAAAAAACAAATAAGAATTCCATACCGCATCGGTCGTCGCGCGGGTTAACAAGGGCCGCGGCGGATGTTGGGGTCCCTGGACATCCGTCGACAAGTGGGCTACAAGTGGACCAGCCAACAAAACGACAAAAATATAGTGCAGATGAAAACCGTGCCATAATGGCCTGTTACTACAACTCAGAGCCAGAAAAAAGAGGCTATTTAAAGCGAATGTATGAATTATGGAAACACAATATCCAGATTCAAATGTTAGTGAACTTACGAAAATACGTTACGACGTCCTAGGCCCCTGGGTGGGCCCGACTAGTAACCAATGCCAAATCCGGCGAAACAACTGGCCGCTGTGATACATTGTACAATAATTAATAATAATAATAATAATAATAATAATATAGTAGTAGTAGTAGTAGTAGTAGTAGTAGTAGTAGTAATACCTAACACATAATAAAGATCCACAAAGTGACATCAACAGGTTGTACCTGCCAAGAAAAATAGGGGGCAGAGGGCTATTGCAAACCCTCAAACTGTGAAAGAGAAATGAAGTTTGAATGATTATGTGAACCAAAGTACAAAAATTGCTGCAGGCTGTGAAAATGGAGAACAGTATAAAAACAACAGAAACAAAGGCAGAATATAGAAAAAACATGGGTGACAGATTAAATAGATGGAAAACCAAAGCTTTGCATGGACAGCATGTGAAAACATTGAAGGAAAATGTGATGACAACTTGACATGGACATGGCCATCAAAATTACATGACTATGGATGAAACATGTGATACCCATTGTCATCGGGGCACTTGGTACCATGTCCAAGAATTTTACAAAACATGTAAAGACATTGCAGCTTCCTACAATAACACCAGTGGAACTGCAAAAAAACTGTGTTACTAGGAACAATATATTTTAAGAAGATACCTGATTGATACCTAGGACTCTGGCAGCAACCCATATCAACTATTAGTACCAGTGAATGGTATTTGTGACACATCTTTAAATGTTCACTTGACTGAGTTTCATGTTTAATGAATAAAAGAAATACATAAAATATAATAATCATTATGCAACAATAGTGCAGTGTTTTATGGTCCCACTAGTAATAGAAAAAAATATTTAAAGTGCTCTGAATCATCAAAATTCAAACAGACAAGCATCTTGCCACATAACATTCTTAACAATTCGTGATAAGAAAGACAAAAAAGTCTGGTTAGGGAACATTGTAAAGCTGGAAAAAGCAGAAGAGAAGAGAGAAAAACTTGAGAAAATTAAAAAAAAATACTAAAACCTGCAACTAGGCATAGAATGATTGTGGCAAAAGAAACCAAAGGTAATACCCAGTAATAGGCAGCTTATGTGCAATTCCAGAATATACAGAGTGCTACTTGAATGCACATCATTAACAAAATCACCATCAGTCAACTGCAAAAGGCAACTTCAGAAACCCTACAACAATACCTTTAACACCAACAAATAACAATAGCTGCCTATCCAACGTCTTTGAGAAGGGCTTGATAGATGGATAAAAATGTCATCTAAACATCTGGCTGGCTGTGTGATGAACTTATAACAATAATTATAAGCCCCGAAATCAATTTTAGGTCTCAACAACCACTTAGATAGACTTTCCTCAGAGTGATTTGTCCTCGGTCATCTGTTCTTTTATATCGTTCACTGCTGACGTAATTGAATCCATCCTCTTTGTTCTTGAGGTAATCCTCATCTTCTCTTTCCAAAATATTGACGTTTCAGTGTTTGTATAATATTTAAAAATATGATTTGAACATACTGTTTCATTTGTGTCTCAAATGAGAGATCATTTGTTCTATGAACTGTTTGCATTTTTGGCTATCCATGAGTTTTGGAAAAAAATCACAAGATTTTTTCCCCAAAAAAATCAGATTTATAAAGTGTCAATATTCAGTGTCACAGAGAAAACTATTGCCCACACAGTTCTGATCTTTGTAGATAGAAGGCCACCACAATATCTGAATATTGTTTCCAAGGCCATTATTGCCACCCTAGTAAGTGCTAGCCTGTAGGATATTTTTTTAATTGCTAATTTATTTGCAGTTGATTGAGTAAAAGATTAGTTACATGCTGTAGGAAGTTAGCACCCATCCCTCTCCTAGAAAAATGAAATATCCTGGGAAATATTGAAAAGGCAGAATATCATATTTCCCTGGATCAAATGGAGAAACATGTTTTTAGTCAGGAAACAGACTCATTCTTAATAGCCCCCTCTTTCCTTAGTGGCCCATTAAGATGCCCAAGCCAGTCTGTTCTACATAATAAAGAGTTCTTCCTTTCAGCTCCAGAGTGATGGGATTAAGGCATGATAGTATTAGCCCTTTACCCATCTCACCACACGGCACCTGAAAAAAGCAATGCTCAACCAAACGTGGACTCAAAGCGCAACCTAAAGAGTTGCCCCTGCAAGGCCCCATGAGAGTCTGACAACCAATCAGAATATATTTTCTTACACACGAACAGAAAACAGAGAGGTGGGGTCAAACAGAGATAATAAGGCCAGGAACTTTCAGTCCTTCTCTCTCTTCTCTTCTTCACCCAACATCTGGAAGCATGTGACACACCCCTTTCTGTTGAGAAACTCAATCTATATGATTCTGTCCACCACTAAACCATCTTTCCAAAAGCCTCTATGTTTCCAGTGTCTTTTTTCCCACTAGGAACTGAACCCAGAAGGACATTTCTTCCAATAGTGTCATCATTTTTTTTTATTTCTAGCAACAACCACAGAGATTTCTGCATGACGATCTGTCTCTAACCTGGTATTTCAGGTCCTCCAACAGTGCATTCATCACCACTGTAACTCAGCCCATACACCCTAATGCTGTTTGTTCTTTTTTTCTCTTTCTTTCCACCTTTCCCAGAATTTGAGCCTTTTGCAGAGAACTATATTTTGCATAAGGTATCTAAAATAGATCCTAATCATTTGTACTTGAGTGAGAACTCAGCATCAGTTCGTTTAATTATATTTTTTGTCTTTATTACCCATAGTATCAGACGCATTCTCTAACACCAACATTCAAAAGTATTGATACTGTTTCTGTCCTGCTGTCAGGCCTGCAGCCATCTTTTCTTCTGGGTCTTTGGCCTGCCACACTTTCTATTATTCTACTATTCATTTTCTATTGTGGTAAAATGGGAGGGGGATTGTAGGAGTTAGATGCTATGTAGCCATAGCAAAATTCTTTCTAGAAAGCCAAGGTCATCCTTTGTCTTCGCACCTCTGCACCTGACCGGAACTGGATGAATGGAACTGCCAGCATGGCAGTGAAAGATTGGACCATGTGCTGTAATTATGGGTGTGGGGCAAGTTCTGGGTCGGGAAAACTGGGAAGCTTTCAGATTCAGGTTTTCCCAGATGTGCCAACATGGCTCTCTTAATAAAGTAGAACTTTGAGCAATACTTTGCCTTCAACTCTGTTTTACTTTTGGATGCTATTTGGAATCTTGATACCTGCTTCCTCAAGGTCCAACTTTTACTTCTTTAAGTACTCATTGAATGGGAGATGTCCAAGACATACTAGATCTGTAGCCTAAATTTTGAAGTTGAGACAACATCCCTGAAGAAAGTGGTGGCAAATTGGTTCCATGTTCTTGCCAATAAAGCTACATGGATCTGTGCATGAGGTCATTAGGAGTTTTGGTTGACATAAAGAAGACTTTTATTTGTCCAAAAGAAAAGAATGGTGATTAAAGTTTGAGGAATCGCTCTATTGAAATCATTCAATAAGAAGGTGAGGCTTTCAGCAAGATGCCATTCAACATTCCCTCCTCCTGCTCTGTCTTTCTTTGCTTATTCTCCCATTGCTCATACACTAAGTGCTCTCTTGAAAAATCACTGCAGTTCTGTAAAGCCTTTTAGGATACATCACTACAGACAGATGTTTAACCTCAGAGTCCTAAAGAGACAGCTCTGCTGGTTGCCAACCTTGTCAATTAATTTTACATCTACTATCCCATTAATGTAGTTTGACAAAGGAGAGTTTTTAAAGCCAGCAAGTTACATTAGATAAATAAAGGAGTTGAGTGTCAGGTTCAGCTAAACTCATTTGCACACATATATTGCCATGCTGGTGTCTGGAAGCAACCTTGCCAATATATTCTGTCCTTCATAATGCACTGCAGCTAAAGGTTAGCATCTGTGTTAATCCATAAAGCCTTTAAACTTTGTTCAGTTGTCATATGTTGCAACATACAACACAGACAATCAGAAATCATAGGATCCTTGGTAAAGACGCTAAACTTTAAATCATATTAGATTAGTGTTTTGATTCCTTAACAATTTCTTCTATAGAGCTGGACAGTGTTGCATACAGTCGCATTAGAATCAATTGGCATTCTAAAATATATTTTAAAAATTCAAATGAAGGAAATGCTACAGCAATTATACGCACTTAAACATTATTCAGGAATGTTCACTACCTGCAAATCAAAAATAGCAAAGGTAAGACTCCAATCCAGAGAATTACTGGTTAATTTTGTTTATGTCTACACAGCAAACCTGTTGATATTGCTAAGACTTCCTTCCCCTGAAACATAACATGTTGCTTAGGATGTGAAATATGTTTGCTGAGTTCTAAGGCATAGAAGAATAAATGAGATATGGCTCGTTGGAATGATACCATAAAAAGTGACAGCTAATCAATTAAATTGGATGAGATGAAAGTATGGTGCTATTGGTCCAAAGTGTCAGATAGCCTCCTGTTTGCTGAAGTCTTACTTAGAGTCATAAACTAAAGAGAGAGCATATGTCCATGAGGCATCTATAATTCACAATTAACAATGGATCTCCAATGAGATGGTATAATCAAACAACACTCCTTTGAAGAACGAAGGGCTTATTGTGGCAAAGTGGCTATTTTATTAGAACACAATAGAAATAAAAGCCACATCCACATCTCAGATACAAGGAAGGAGAGGGTGTTCTTTCCAAGCCCAAGCCACTCCAAAGACTGCTGCAATGAAAATTTGGATGTTGAAGTGACTAGTGTATTTATGAAGATGCTAAGAAACAGCAGAGGTGACTGAAAGGAAGTTGAGAGGAGGAGAGGAAAATGATAAAACTGCTAGACCTACTAAAATATAATTTTTTAAGAAACTGCCAACTTCTTCCAAAGCTTCTGAGAATTGTCTTAGTCTGAAATTGTATGAGGTCAAAGACTGCCTTGTTCATACTTATCCAGATGAATATATAATAAATAAAAAAGTGGCTAGATATATCATCCTGAAGAAAGCATATTATGATATAGCAGTCTTCTCCATTCTGCAATGTATATACACATACATACATACATACATACATACATACATACATACATACACACACACACACACACACAACACACACACACACACACACATATATATATATGAAATGATCTTTTGTAGTGTGAAGTTTTTCACATTAGTGTCGGGGGGGAATCATGATTATCTTTATTGAGATTATCCTTTTATAAATTCTGTTATAAAATGTTTGCTTTCAAAACATTCTATTAAAATGTTGCATTTAATCAGCGCATGAGTGCATGCTTTGAATCATTCATGTTTAAATGTGGAACATTTCTTGGAAGCAAAAAAAGAAAAATCCTAAATTATGTTGCAAATTGTGCTAATTCCCAAGCAGCCATTAAAAATAGTCTTAAGCCAAGTGATGATGAAAGATGAGTAAAAATAACATTCCCCCCTATTTTCCCACCACCTGTATAAACATTATATGATGCTGTGTAATACTTAGGAGCATAGCATGCATGAATCAGAATGAAGAAATAAAGAAAATAAAGAAAATTGAATTGTCCGGTCATGTTTTATAGGAGGAAGGAATCTTTTCTTTCTGCCCAGTTTAAAACCTAAACCAAAACATTTCTCTATGCTGTTGGCTTGATGTCTAAATAATACTGTGGAAAAAAGGAAATTCTAGTTGTTGGCTACATGATGAATAAATGAATGGGTGTGAAGTACAGGCCAGAAAATACACTTATGTCATCAAAAAGAAATAGGGATACAGACATGCACCAATAGCCAACTTCCCCTTGAATGATGAATTTAATAGGTATAAATTAAAGTAGATAAGGGTCATTTTGCCATGTTTTCTGCACAGCTTGAGAAAATCAGACTAGAAAATTATATTTGGATTAGGGAAATCAATTCATTAACTGAGGGACATTTTGCAATATGATTTTCCCACTTCAGTCAGACAAACAGTCTTTACTGAGATTGTGGAAAGTTAATTCACCATTAGAATTAATTTTGTTTTAACATTTCAAGGGAGTAGAACTTAAGAAAATGTTTGGAAAGTGAAAGTTTTGTCAATAGATTTTTTAAAAAAATCAAAAACACTATTTTTAAGAAGAATCTGCTAGTATTCCCTGGTTGTATCAATGTGTATCAGTCACAATTCTATTTTTACCCATTTCCCATCCCCTACATATAATTATATATATAAATATATAATATATAAATATATTATATATATTTGTGCTATAATAAATAAAGGGAGACTAGTATAGATCTATTTCAAGCTATTTAGCTCTCATCAGCTAGCCATACCCTTACTGGGAATCAAGCCTGTGCTGTATTGCCTCTAAGGCAGATGTGTTAACCATTGAGCCACAGAGCTCGACTCCTTATCAGCCAGCCAGGGTGAAAGGTATCTATTTAGATTTTACAACCCCCGGTATGCCCAAATATGGGAGGAAGATCACTACTTCCATTCTCTGTCCTTTGGCTGGTCACAAGAGACCATAAAGACAGAACCCAATATTTTTTTACTGTTGCCTTTTAACACATCTGCCTTAGAGGCAATACAGCACAGGCTCGATTCCCAGTAAGGGTATGGCTAGCTGATGAGAGCTAAATAGCTTGAAATAAATCTATACTAGTCTCCCTTTATTTATTTATCAGCACAAATATAACAAATGTACACAAAAGGCAACAGTAAAAAAAAAATTGGGTTCTGTCTGGATGGTCTCTTGTGACGAGCCGAAGGACAGAGAATGGAAGTAGTGATCTTCCTCCCATATTTGGGCATACCGGGGGTTGTAAAATATATATATATATAATATATATATTATATATATATATATATATATATATATATATATATATATATATATATATATGTTGTTCTTTATCTTTTTTCCATTTTTGAGTTATGATTTTCTTCTAAGAAATTTTGCTATTCCAATATACCTACTCAGTATTACATCTATATTTCCTTGCTTATTACACACATAACAACCTTTATCATAATACCTCATGCTCTCTTCTTTTAGAAATCAGTTTACTTCAATTTATTTCAACATATAGCTATTAACTTTATTGGTTTTTCTGAATCTTTAAATGTCATTCTATTCTTATTTCAAGTCTCAGCCTTCCCAATTCTCTTACCAAATCATAATTCACGTTGTTGGTAGACCTGCCAGGGAAGGCAGGACAGAAAAACTCGATGAAAGCAGCTACATACATTTTGAGATCACATGCAGATTAAAAATGGCAGAGCGTGCACAAGCCATATAAACAGCAGCATCTGAAGTTGCTTGTGCACAGCTCCGTGTTTTGCTGTTGATTACAGTAATACCTTCTTTTGATAACCGTGTGTTGTGTGTGTGTGTGTGTGTGTGTGTGTGTGTAAGCAGTACAATGCAATAGCCTGCATGTGGACAACTGTAAAATAAATGGGAAAATCCCATTGCCAATGAACCAGAGGCAGATTTGTTGGTCACTGTTTTTTTATGTGATTCAATTTTAAAGTGACTTATGTTCTGTGTGGGTGCAACCAATAAGCAGATGCACTGTCCCCAGAAATCACCTATGCAGAAGATAAGCTATTCATCCATAATATCTTCAAACTGCACAGCTTACCCAAGTGGGTTGTGACAGACCACGGGCTTCCATTCACGCCCCCTTTTTGCCAGGGCCTTCTGAAGGTCTTTGCATCCAAATTTGTCTGTACTCTGACCATCATCTGAAGACTGATAGGAGCACAGAACGTATTAATGCACTAATGAATGTATTAAGATCTACAATCTATTGCAGAAGATAATAACCTGACCCACAATCTCACTCTCTTAGTATAGAATCCTAGGCCATTATCACATCAGAGAAGGTGGGAAAAAAAAAAAACACCTTGTGGTTGGTTAAAGACTTTCTCTGGCAGGTGCTGATAACTACACATTTATCAAGCACTGACTGTGCAGTTCTAATTCTGGATTCTTCTAAAAATGCATATGCTTTGTATCATCCAGTCCAAAAATTCCCGTGTAAATTTCTGCCATTAGGCTTTCTTACCACATTAAATTAATCATTAGCATTTTGCATCTCTGCAGAGTTTTAAAGACATATTTTAAAAGAGGCTTTACTTATGTAGAAGTTAAATACTTAAAGCTGGGAAATTAATCAGGCTAAATCCCTGAGAAGAAAGAAAAGACCTTTTGCATGAGTTAATAATCATCCTGTAAATGCAGGGCACATAGGGACTAATATCAATGCTAAAACTTTTTAAGTTAAAATAATTCATTAAATAGTTTTAATTTCAGTCAATTAATGCATCACATTTTGGCAGTATTTAAAAGCCACATTCATCGCAAGTTTTATGCCCTGTGCATTTTTCTTTATTTCTAAAATTACCTAGTGCTTTTATAGAAAAATGAGGAAATCACATCTTTTGTAATGTTTAATGTAATGACTGTTATTGGTGCAACTAGTGAGAGCTGTAAAATTAGTAAAGGCTATCAACATTATAAATCCATGGCAGAACTGAAACAAAAGATGACTTCTCTTTTGCAAAACTATAATTTTAAAGCCCATCTTGTGGCTGGAAGAATGAATCAGAGAGATTCCTTATTGCATTAAGCTTTAGTTGTTTCCTATGCTAAGCAACCGCAAAATGAACTTTCAAGCACGATTGGGAATTCTCCTTTCCATTCTGAGATAAAAACTGGGTGATTTTATGGTTATGGATTACAGCCATATAAATCGAAGGACTGGAAATAAACCAATGACAAGGAAGTAATAAAAGTGAAGTGTTTGTTAAAGAAATTTGTTTCTTTTGTCCTCCCCTCTTAGGAGAAAACATTCTTCAAAAGCATAAAAGGGAAACCCAAGAATCTATCGGCTGGATTCCCAGAATTTCTCTCTCTCTCTCTCTCTCTTTTTTGGTTAATCTTTCCCTTCTCTTTTGCCTGGCAACACTTTTGGAATATTTTGCCAGGAGGTCTTTAAAACCATCATTGCTTTAAGAAAATAAGCAAAATTGGCCCTGGATATTAGGTTTCTTTATAAACTCAGAGATAAGCATGTTTTGAGTTCTTTCTTCCAGCAATGGCAAGTTCAGTGTAAATACTTTTAACTCAATTAGCCAATTTAGTTCAAGACTAAAAAAAATAAGATTTTGTTTAATAATTGTAAAATGGTCACATTTTTAAAAGGTAAAAATAAAATTGACAAAGTACAGTCCATGCAGACGTTTTCAACAACACATTAGTGCTGGTGGTCTAACCATCCAATACTTAAGGACAATGCCAGAAATATAAAATGATATACTGTCAATAAGATGGTAAAAGAGCTACACTGAAAACAAAGAATCTACACATGTGACTACAAGGTAAGGTTGTTTAATTCATTCTCTCCCAGGGCCTCAGTTTTGTTGTCAGAAACCTTTACTATGCTGATAACCTTGAATAGCAAGTTTCAAGAATTATCAATCACCATAGAAGCCGTAATTGTTGAAGACAAATAGGATTAAATTAACCTAAAACACTGGAAGTATTAGTAACAAACACCCCATCTGCAAAATGGCAACAAAATCAGGCTAATATAAGTTTTAAACAGCTAATCCAATTTTAATATTTCGGTAGTAGAGAAGTGAAAAAAGACTAGGAGTTGACATGAGTCAGCTTAACTAGTCCATCCAGTTCCAGCTTGGTTAACTGAACTACAAATCCACTTTCTGGGGGTAAATGGGCCTCTGGAGACCATCTATGTGAGTGAAGGAACTGAAACCTACCTCTAAAAGTAGCCAAATCAGATCTGTTTCAGAGGAATACAATACAGATGACAAAATATCAGGCATCATGTATAGGTAATGAATTAACTAGTTCTCAAAAAGAATGTAAGAAAGAAAAAAACAGCAAGATGAAACACTTTGGAAGATAGACTCAAAATTAAGAAGGATCTTGACAGACTTGAACATTGAGCCCTATCCAACAAGATGAAGTGAAAATAATGTCCTGCACTTAGATAGGGAAAAACCAGATGCACAGGTATAAGACAGGCAGTTCCTGGATCAAAAGTAGTGTTGGTGAGAAGGATCTAGGTGTCTTAGTGGATCATCACTGCAATATGAGTTAGCAGTGTGCTGCACCTGCCAAAAAGGCCAACAGTCCTAGGCTGCATCAAGAGAGGGACAGAATCAAGACCACCAGAAGTGGTAGCATTGATCTATACTGCACTAGTGAGGCCAGATTTGGAATACTTCATCCAGTTCCAGACACCACAATACCAAAAAAGATGCTAAGGCCCTAGAAAGAGTGCAGAGAAGAGATCAAAAAAGATAATAAGGAGTCTGGAAGTTAATCATACAATTAATGGCTAAAGAAACTAGTGTGGAACTAGAAACTAATGAAAAGAAGGCATAGGGAAAACCTGATAACAATATTCCAGTACTTTAAGTGCCCGTCAGAAGGATGCGGGTGTTAATTTATTCTCCATATCACCTGAGGGCAGGACAAGAAGCAATGGATGCAAGCTCATCAGAAGGTGATCCAACTTGGAACTAAGGAGGAATATCCTGACAGTGAGAACTATTGCCATATTTTTCAGAGTATAAGACGCACCAAGATTTTGAAGAGACAAATAAAAAAAGTGTTTGCACTCTGCAGCCCTCCCAAAATGGCCCATTTTTCACAAAAACGAGCCTATTTTTGTCAAAAGAAGGGCAGGCATAGCCTTTAGGAGGCTTATAGAGTGCTCCTAGGCCTGGGCGGGGGGAGGAAATAAGCACTCATTTCTGCCCTCCCCAGCCCCAGGAGCACTCTGGAAGCCTCCTAAAGGCTATGCACAGCAATTTTGGTGAAGGGGGCAGGGTTTTGGGAGGCAAAAAATGCTGTATTCAGTGTATAAGATGACCCAGATTTTCACCCTCTTTTCTGAGGAAAAAGGTGTGTCTTATACTCAGAAAAATATGGTAATTAATGCAATAGTTTGCATTCTAGAGTTATGGCTGGTTCATCGCTGGAGGTCTTCAAGAAAAGATTGGATAGTCTTTGTCCTGGATGCCATGGGGTCTCCTCAGTGGTGAAATTAAAAAAAAATACTACCAGTTTTCTGGGCATGGCTTGGTGGGCTTGGCAGGGGAAGGATACTGCAAAAATCTCCATTCCCACCCCACTCTGGGGCCAACTGGAGTTTCTATTTGCTGGTTCTCTGAACTACTCAAAATGTCCGCTACCGGTTCTCCAGAACCTGTCAGAACCTGCTGAATTTCACCCCTTGGGCAGGGGGTTGAATTAGAAGCTCTCCAAGGTCCCTTCCAGCATTATGGTTCTAGAATTCTGTGAAATTATGCAGGACATGCCTGATTACCTTCCTCTCTGTGTCTGTCGCTCATAAGGTTTATTTGAGGGGGGAAAATGTCCCAGCATTTGTTACGGTCTCTAAGATGGATGGCACTGCAAAGAAATTATTCTGGATGAATACTATTGTGAATGTACAAGTATGCATGAGTAGAATCTGATTTTTTTGTGCTAATCAGAACTGCAAGTTTGAAAGAAATTTCTTATCAACATATTTGTAAGCTGATTGGAGTCTTTCTCCTAAATGCTAAATATGAAGGGAGCATCGGCTACTAGAATATCAACTGGGGAAAGGGGAGATTGTCAGTGAGCATATGTTTTGTGTACATGCAGGACAGGATATATCACAGGATGCACACACAGACACACACACACACAGGGAGAGGAGGGAGGGAGAGTGGGAGGGAAAGGGCTATGGTTTGAATAAAAATTCATGTTGAAACGAGTTGTTGGAAAGACTCTTAAAAATAGCTATTACTTTTCTTTCTTTCTAGTACACTGCACCCACCCCCTGAAGGTCCAGCTTCCATCATGATGAAGGTGGTATGAGGTTCCTGGGAGAGATGAGTGAAGAACTTCAGGAGTGTATATCAAGAATATGCATTCTCAGCAGGGACACTTGATGTCCACCATGTGCCCTGTTGAAGCAAGTAGGAATCTATATTGGCCATCAATGATATAGCAAGATGCTGGAGGCAGGTGATCATTTTAGTAACACTGACCAAGTTATCAGGTCATATTGCATAGGAGAGGGCAGTAGTAAATCACTCCTGTATTTTATTAAGAAAACGACCAAGAAAAATAAAATAAAATGACAAATGGAAGAAAGTAAATGTAATTTCAGAACAAATAGTAGAAGCAAATATGAGAAAAAAACCAAAGCCAAGAAAGAAAATTTTCAGAGAGTTTAAGAGAACTATTAGGAAAAACAAGAAAAATATTACAATATCTGTAAAGATATTGAGGATGGAAACACACATGGAAAAATAAGGAAAGTCTTTCAAAAGTTCTCTGATCTCTAACTAATGAACAGACAGTAACCAATTCAAAGGAGATCAAACTAAGATGAAAGGAATACATTGAAATATTGTACAGTAGAGATATTAACATCTAAGATATCTTAGAAAATTATTAAGTTAGAAGGATACATGAATGGGTGGAATACACACTAAAATATAGCAAGCAATATAAAAGGAATCAGATTTAATCAGTGCAGAGATAGATATTTTCCATCAAATAAAGAAGCTGGTGGCAAGGTACCCAATATATGTCCAGTAAATCTGGAAAAGGGTTTAGAAATATTTCACCCCACCCATTCCTCCACCATGAAATTATGTGTACTTGCATATATGCATATGGCATGAGGTAGATTAAATGTTCTAAGTACCTTGTTTCCCCACAAATAAGACCTCCCTGGATAATAAGCCAAATCAGGCTTTTGAGCACATGCGCTAAAATAAGCCCTTCCCCAAAAATAAGCCATCCCCAAAAATATTTAAATGCACGTGCAGCAGTTCCTTGCCATTTCCTAGGGGAAGACGGGGAACATGCCCTCCACACCACATATGGACCTGCCATCCACGTGGAATGGCCTCGTGGAGGCTGTTCCCGCAAACCCTAGTTACCACGCCCCTTCTCTTAGGTGCAAAAAGAGCGGTAGGTCCAGCAACCCTAGGACTAGCAAGAGTGCCAGAAACAGCCAGAACTTCCGGTCCTCTCTGGATTAGCTGATTCGCGGGCCATGAGCCAAGGTTAAGGGCCTCCTATACCTCAAAAATAATAACACCTTCTCGAAAATAAGGCCAAGAGCTTATTTTGGGGGTCAATAGAACCAGGGAAACATGATATATGGGTGTGTATGCTTTGTATAAATACAATCTTTAACAATCCAGTATATTCAGGAAGAGACATTATCGTTCATCATTATTTTCTAATACAAATTCTCTTCATTCTGCAGAAAGCTGGTTCAACCAGTCTGAAATTTGCTATTGACGTCTCCTAAAGAAGAGTTGATTAACACTGCAAATTTTATTATTGTATGTCTCCAGAACAACCCAGTTAGAGGCACTCAAAGAAGCTATCATTTGAAATGACCACATCAATCAGGTTTGACTCAAATTTCATGAAAAAAAAAAAGAAATTTACAGCCATTTCTGGTTGTTTTTTTTTCTGCAGCAAGACATGAAGGTGACTCAATTTGTATTTTAACACTTCTCACTCCAAAAACAATAAGGCAATCTGTGCTTCCATTTGGAAGGCACTGAGCCATTTCCAAAGGTCTGGAACAGATCCTAGGAAGAGATACCATCCAAATACTTCTCTGTGGAGACTTTTAGTCATTGCACTGGTCTAGGTAAAAAATGATATACTAAAGGCCCTTCCCCACAACCCACATTTCTTAAGATATGAGCATTCCCTTGTCTGCCACTGTGTGAAGTTCCTTCTTTGTTTCTTTCTTTTTACAACAATCCTTTTGTTGACAATCCTTTTCATGGTCTTTTCAGTTTAGTTCCTCTTGCATAAGAAACAAATGGGGGGGGGAGAGACAGGGAAAACAAAAGCTCTGGGATAACATTAATGTTATCCTATATAAAAATGTAGTATATTGCCTGACTCTTGTGATAGCCTTTTCTTTAGCTTTGCTTCTTCAACTTCATTTAAAAAGAAATAAAATCTTAACCAAAGTTAATACAAATCCCTACTTTTTCAATGTTTATCAAAGTATGATTTGGGAGTAGCAAACTTGTACCTGAAACAACTTAAAAATAGTGTTTTGAATTAATTATAACTGGCTGCCATGTTTAAATTCAGAGAAACAGCAGTTGCTCCAAAAAAGCTAAAAAAAAAAAAAACAATGACCTTTTTGAATGTATGAAGCTGAGTACTAGAAAAAAAAAGAAAAGAAAAAAAAGATGCAAAGTGATTTGTCTGTAAATCCAAATTCTTGTGTGGATACTTAAGAATGGTTATGTGGAAGAAATGTCCTTCTGGGTTCGGCTCCAAGTGGGGAAAAAGACACTGGAGACATGGAGGCTGCTTGGAAAGATGGTTTTAATGGGGGACAGAACCACATGGCTTGAGTCCTGAATAGAAAAGGTGATCACATGCTTCAATGTTGGGTGGAGAAGAAGAAAAAGAGAAAGAAAAACTGAAAGTTCCTGGCTTTATACTCTGTTAGGCCCCACCTCTCTGTTTCCTGTTCCTGTGTAAGAGAGTAGTCTCATTGGTTATCAGACTCCCATGGGGCTATGCAGGGGCAACTCTCTAGGCTTTGTTTTGAGTCCAAGTTTGAATTTCCAGATACCATGTGGTGAGTGGGGTAAAGGGCTAATACTATCATGCTTTAATCCCATCACTCTGGAGCTGAAGGGAAGAACTCTTATTATGTAGAACAGACTAGCTTGGGCATCTTAATGAGCCATTAAGAAAAGTGGGGGCTATTAAGAGTGAGTCTGTTTTCTGCCTAAAAACATGCTTCTCCATTTCTGATCCAGGGAAATGTAATATTCTGCCTTTCAAATATTTCTTAGGATATTTCATTTTTCTAGGGGGTGGGGTACTAACTTCCTATACTTACTAGAAACCACAGTTCAAGATTCTATCTGAATCCACTCTTTGTGTCTCTTGATTCTTCTTCTGATGATGAAGATTGAAGTGGACATGTTAATAGTTATGATGTCATGGTGATGTAGAATGTATTTGGATGATCTCCAAAAACAGATACGAATCATCTTTGGGAATTTTTGTGTATGGCAAGGGCAGTTTGAAATATATTCTATGCCAGGGCACTATTGTCATCATCAATATTATAATCATCCTAGCATTTTTTTCCACAGACACAGAGTCCGATTTTCAGATTAACAAGTGCCACCTTCTGTGATCAAATGAAACATCTGGGTCTCACTGGCATTTTTCATATCCGCATTTGCCAGGGCACTGTAATAAAATCATAAATTAAGTAAAACAAAGTAAGTCACAATGATACCACTATAATTTTCTACTGCTTTGTAACAGAGCTAACTTGACATCTCCAGTGTATACAGTATTATTTAAATAATGAAAAGGTGAAATTGAAAAATGGGAACTTGCATATGGAAATGTTTTAAAAGGGCAAATGATTTTCTAACATACCAAAAATAGAGAAACATCCACTCCTGGAAGAAGAAAGTGTTTGTTATTTTAAAGAAGATCCTAGGTATTGTCACATTTGAAAAAAAGAGCTTATATAGGAGAAAAACTTTTTGTTTTAAAAATCCTGCTTTGGGAAATTTTCTGATTTTTCCTTTTAAAGATTATTGTGGATCATAGGTTGGGATTGGATGGGATGGGATGGGATGGGATGGGATGGAGTAGGGTACAGTAGGGTAAAGTAGAGTAGAGTAAGATAGGAATTTTCTCCTGGAAGGTTGTAAGTGTGCCCAAATGCTTGTAGCATTATTATTATGCCAGGAAGTAGCGTAATAATAAGAAAACATGAATAATCCATATTTACTGTCTGCCCCAAATGATCACACCGTTTCTGAAGTTTATATTGTTTATCCTAAAACCTGAATTTGTTTTTATTTGCTTTTTTACTGCTGCGATTAAACCAATGCACATGTAGAAAAAGTACTTTATCCTATGGGCAAACAATTTCCCCCAATCTGAAACCAATTTTTAAAAAATCCTGCTTATTGAATTGGAGCACAATGTTATACTAATCTTTAAAATGATTTTTAACAAGATCTGATCTACAGTTGCACTTCTCTTTAGTTTTGATTCAAATAGTGGCCATGAGAAGGAATAATATTGCAGCCACTTTTCCTGATTACCTCTATACGTGTTTATATACATTATATGCATAGGAAATTAACACAGAGGACATATTTTTAGCAGGAAAATAGCATAGTAAGCAAGCAAATGAATTTTAAACTGCTCTCCTTATTTATTTTGGTCCTAGCCTTCTTGGGAAGCATATCAAACTTGGGTGTAAATACTTGAATGATCCACTAGATGGCAGAAAAACTACAGAAAACTCTAGCTTGCCTGCCACCTACTGGTCAACCACATGTTTGAATCTCAAATATGATATTGTGGCAGAACCTGGGGATAGAAAAAAACAGGAATCAACCTAGAGTCTCTATATAGGCACAAAATCCAACCCCTCTTGAATTCCATTGATCCTTATTTAGTGCCAAAATAGTGTTAACTGTTTGTTGAGTAGAAAGGCATGCATAGGCATGAGTTATAATAAATCAGTTTAATTGGAACTTCAGGTGTGGTCCTGTTTTTTATGTCTATGGGCTCTTCATGGTAAAATGAATCTTCCTGTTGAATTCCAAAAAGATTTTAAACTGAAAAATAATTTTAAACAATGTTTATTAATTTATAATAAAGAGAAATACTTTAGGAGATGTCTACATTTTGTTGAAGTTAACAATAAATTATTAGGGTAGAGGGAGATGCATATGCATTAGCATAGGAGTATTGTTAAAACTGAATAAATAAATAAATAAATAAACAAACAAACAAACAAATAAATACATTGCAGTTTAACAATTATAGCATGCTTTGCCCAGTGCTGCACTAAGCAATAACAATGGAGGATGTAAAAAAGGAAAGCTTAGGTAAAAGGTAAAGGTAAAAGGTCCCCTCGCACATATGTGCTAGTCATTCCTGACTCTAGGGGGCGGTGCTCATCTCCGTTTCAAAGGCAAAGAGCCATCACTGTCTGAAGGCATCTCCATGGTCATGTGGACGGCATGACTAAATGCCAAAGGTGCAAAGAACACTGTTACATTCCCACCAATAGCAATAGCAATAGCAGTTAGACTTATATACCACTTCATAGGGCTTTCAGCATAAGAATTGCATTTATTTAGGCAGGAAATTTAGAATGGCATACACACTGTTTATTTCTCTGGTTTATTTAGCATGAAGCACGCTTTCTGTCTATTGATCTATGAAGCACTTTTTATATTTAATAGAGAGATGTCTACAAAATATGTGCAAACTTTAGCCAAAAAGAAGTTTAGATGAGACGGTTCCAAACACATGTTGTTATCTTAAGAAAAGATCAAGCTGGATTTTCTATCAAACAAGAAAATCAGATTACCATCTCTTGGCTGTTTGAAAATGCAGACAAATTGTGGTGCCCATTCCACATTCAGATCACCTTTAAGGATGTGGTTTCCACCATTTAATTTCTCTGTTCTTGTGGGTAAGACTTTTTAGCATTTTACAAAGTAAATATTGTGGTTTTTATCAGTACTAAGATTGACTTGGTGCTTACAAATGGTTTTTAAATGGCCTTTTCACGTGCAGAACTCCAAACTGTTTTACAAATTGCACAACTCATCACAGAAGTAGAATAAATCAAGAGGAGAATGTCACTGACAGGTCCACATTTCCATAGCTTAATAAAAAGGGTCTTTTTGGAGGGGAGGGAGGAATATTTGAAATATTCTCAAAGATTTCTCAAGCCAGCTGCCCAATAGCAGTAGACTTAGCAGTAGACTTATATACCGCTTCATAGGCCTTTCAGGCCTCTCTAAGCGGTTTACAGAGAGTCAGCATATTGCCCCCAACAATCTGGGTCCTCATTTTACCACCTCGGAAGGATGGAGGCTGAGTCAACCCTGAGCGGTGAGATTTGAACCGCTGACCTGCTGATCTAGCAGTAGCCTGCAGTGCTGCATTTAACCACTGCGCCACCTTGGCTCAGGATAAAAGGATAAAAAATGGAACAATCTAAAAACAAAGAGTGATTACATAGATTCCATTGAAGGTCTGAGGCTTTGATAGGATTAAGTCAAATGCTGACTGTTCTTTCTTTGGCTTCTGATATATATAAGCTCTAATACAAGTTTGGATGCACTGCTTAGAAAATGACAAATGTATAATATATGCGGTATGGATTCCTCTGGATCTTCCATCCGGTACCAAGGTTGCTTCTTGTTTACAGGACACCTCTACCCCTCCCCACCCAGTTTCCTTTTCCATAATAAGCTACACTGAATGGGTGACACCTAGCGTAGTGAAAATGATAGAGGCTCCCAAGTATTTATTGAGATTAAGTCCTGCTGATTTCTACTCATTCAACTTTTCTCTGGAGAGAGAGAGAGCTGGCCAGAGGAGCCAGAGATATCAGTCACAGAGCAGAGCTTCTCAATTAAACTTTCTCCTGAGAGGAGCCTAATACCATCAAACCAGCTATCTGTGAAATGAACTTGGTGGCAGGCACAATTCAACCTCATGATTTTCTCCAACTCCATATTTAGTTGATACAGAGGGGAAGAAAACATGGCTTTTAAGGGATTTATGCTCTGTAGAGAATAAGGATAGTGGGAAATGAACTCTCTCTCTCTCTCTGTTTGTATGTATGCATACGCACTTCTAATAATGTATGTGCAAACTGGCAGTTCACAGGCACAAAAACCACATTTTTTAAGAATGTTATGATACACTTTGTAACTCAAACATGCAAACATTTTTATTTATTTCATCAAGCATGTATTAAATAACAGATATACATATAAACATGATTATGTATCGTGAAATTAATATGAATACAAGGGAATATGAATATTGGTTTGCTTATGCACGCCCCTACAGACCTCTTAGGAATGGGGTGAGGTTGACAATCTAAGGTTAAATTTTTGAGGGTTTGGGAAAGAAACCACAGTGTCAGGTAGTGCATTCTAGGCATTAACAACTCTGTTACTGATGTCGCATTTTTGCAATCAAGTTTGGAGCTGTTTACCTCAAGTTTGTATCTATTGTGAGTTCTTGTGTTGTTGTGGTTGAAGTTGAAGTATTCATTGACAGGTTGGGCATTGTAGGATAATTTTACGTACAATGCTTATATATATTATATATAGCAAATATATGTGTACATGCATATAAGAGGCGCATTGTTTAAAAATATGTGGTATTAGAAATACAAATTGCTTAGAAAAAATACCTGCAGAAAATGTATAAATGCACATAGAAATAGGTCTGGTTTTTTTAAAAAAAGCAAAGTTTAAAAAATAGTAATAATTATGCAGCTAGTTTGATGCAATGGTTAAGGAATGGTTTAGAAATCAGGAAACTGAGTTCAAGTCCTGCCTTAGACACAAAGGCACTTGGTGACTTTGGGCCAAATACTTTTTTTAATTTTTTTAGTTATTTAGTTTATTATTTATAGGCCGCCCTTTTTCCCTGAGGGGACTCAGGGCAGCTTACAATTATAGGGAGGGGAATACAAAACAATAAGACATAAACAATACATGAATTAAAATAGAACACAACATTCATTCATCATTCGGGTGGGATGGATTACAATCTTATCCCCAGGCCTGAACGGGATAGCCAGATCTTGAGGGCTGTGCGAAAGGTCTGGATGGTGGTGAGGGTACGAAATCTCCACGGGGAGATCGTTCCAAAGGGTCGGAGCTACTACTGAAAAGGCTCTCCTCCGCGTAATTGCCAGTCGACACTGACTGGCGGATGGAACTCGGAGGAGGCCTAATCTGTGTGATCTAATAGGTCGTGAGGAGGTAATTGGCAGGAGGCGGTCTCTCAAGTACTCAGATCCACTACCATGGAGGGATTTATGGGTGACAAGTAGCACCTTGAAGCGCACCCGGAGATCAACAGGTAGCCAGCGCAGCTCGCGGAGGATGGGTGTTATGTGGGCGAACCGTGGGGCACCCACAATCACTCGCGCGGCTGCATTCTGGACTAGCTGAAGTCGCCGGATGCTCTTCAAGGGCAGCCCCATGTAGAGCACGTTGCAGTATTCCAGCCTAGAGGTCACAAGGGCTCGAGTGACTGTTGTGAGAGCCTCCCGGTTCAGGTAGGGTCGCAAATGGCGCACCAGGCGAACCTGGGCAAATGCCCCCCTGGTCACAGCTGACAAGTGATGGTCAAAGGTCAGCTGTGGGTCCAGGAGGACTCCCAAGTTGCGAACCCTGTCTGTGGGGTGTAAAATTTGGCCCCCCAGCCTGAGTGATGGAATACTAGCCAAATTATTGGGAGGGAAACACAACAGCCAATCAGTCTTATCCGGGTTGAGTACCAGTTTGTTAGCCCTCATCCAGTCCCGAACGGCCTCGAGACCCCGGTTCATCACGTCCACCGCTTCATTGAGTTGGCACGGGGCGGACAGATACAGCTGGGTATCGTCCGCGTATTGATGGTATCTTATCCTGTGCCTCCGAATGATCTCGCCCAGCGGTTTCATGTAGATGTTGAATAGTAGGGGGGATAAGACCGAACCCTGCGGCACCCCATATGTTAGGGGCCTAGGGGTCGATCTCTGCCCCCCAACCAACACTGACTGCGACCTGTCGAGAGGTAGGAGGAGAAACCACCTGCAAAACAGTGCCTCCACCCCCACCTCCCGCAGTCGTCGCAGAAGGATACCATGGTCGATGGTATCGAAAGCCGCCGAGAGGTCAAGGAGAACCAGGATGGATGCATGGCCTCCATCCCTGGCTCTCCAGAGATCATCGGTCAATGCGACCAAAGCGGTTTCTGTGCTGTAACCAGGTCTGAAGCCGGACTGGAAGGGGTCAAGGTAACTAGCTTCCTCCAAGGACCGTTGAAGCTGGAAGGCCACCACCTTCTCAACAACCTTCCCAACAACTACCTGAGCTTCAATAGTTGCCAGTAGGCATCTGGGTACAATACAAGATAGCAGTCATCCTTTACGAAGCCAAGTAGATCATCTGAAGGTCATCTATCCAGGGAGCACGAAGCAGAAGAGAAGACTGGGAAACTTCCATTTGTTAAAGCATAAGGAATCCATGAAATAGGGACACGTCAACAGTTTCAGTTGTGCCAGCAAAACAAACACCCCTTCTCCGTGTCCTGGTTCTCCCTGAAGGCATTTAGCCCCATGGCTTTGGTGATGCAGACAAAAGTACAGTGTGCGATTCGGAGAGAAGACGTGATGTGCTGGAAGATTCATCTCTGCCAATATCATTTCTGTTGACAAAGGAATAAATCCCCTTTTGCGGACCTGCCCTCTTTTGTCCTTCCTGGAGCAATTCACCTCGACGCACTTGGGACACGAAACAATGGGTTTTCATTGTGAACAGAGGCTTTTGATGGGGAGCAGAGCTGGTGGGAGAAGGAGTGGTGGGAGAAGAAGGCAGTGGATTCAGCTTTTAAATCACCACCGGTCATTGATGCCCAGTTCTGCGCAAGTGCAGAATAATTGTAATTGCAGAAATGTATTAGCATTTCTTTCTTTCTTTTAACATTTTGCACATACGCACACCTATTTTGTGCAAATGTACACATGTGTGAAGCATGTGTCTTGTGTGCATGCAAGCGGAGTGAAAGCACACGTGCAAATTTTTTACACGTGCCAAACCACCCTGCCTAGGCAGTAAAACCCGATAGACAAATAGTTAGCCAACATCTTCTTAAAAGCTTCCAGTGTTGGAGCCTCCACAACTTCTGGAGGAAAGTTGTTCCACTGATTAATTGTGGTTCTAACTGTCAGGAAATTTCTCTTCGGTTCTAAGTTCGTAGTTTGCATGAACCGATACGAACAGTTGAATAGCACCTCTGATGTTTTCTTATCTTCTGGATAGTATTCCATATTCTTTGGAAAAACTCAGTGTGATAATTTTCCATATCCTGGGGGGAAAGCAGAGTTCCCCAGGCTCATGAAATGAAGTCTAAGTTTATATTTTTCTCCTTAGCTCTAAGTTCTATTTCCTCCTTAGTTCTAAGTTCTATTTTCCTCCTCAGTTCTAACTTCTATTTTCCTTCTTAGTTTTAAGTTCTATTTTTCTCCTTAATTCAAAGTTCTATTTTCCTCCTTAACTCTAAGTTCTATTTCCTTCTTAGTTCTAAATTCTATTTTCCTCCTTTGTTCTAAGTTCTATTTTCCTCCTCAGTTCTAAGTTCTATTTTCCTCCTTTGTTCTAAGTTCTCTTTTCCTCCTTAGCTCTTTCTATTTTCCTTCTTAGTTCTAAGTTCTATTTTTCTCCTTAGTTCTAAATTCTATTTTCCTCCTTAGTTCTAAGTTCTATTTCCTCCTTACTTCTAAGTTCTACTTTTCTCCTTAGTTCTATTTTTTGGTGAGAAGGAAAGAAGGAAGGAAGGCAGGCAGGCAGACAGGCAGGCAGGCAGGCAGGCATTGGATGTGGTGTTTGAACAAGGAATTGGATTTGAGGACCTCCAAGGTCCCTTCTAAGTTTGTTATTTATTGATGCAGTGTGTGGTCCTTCCATATCGCATTCAGGTAGGAGGGAACTGTCACTTCTACTACACATTTTTAAATTATAAACCTTTAAATATAAATTAGGGCTCAGATGCCATGCTCTCACGGGAGTTGAGTTGAGTTGAGTTGAGTTGAGTTTATTACATTTCTATGCCGCCCTATTCCCCAGAGGGGACTCAGGGCGGCTCACAACCAAGTCACGGGGCGGGGGGTACAAATAAGAAAAAAAAAGAACACAAACAAAACAATACCACAATTTAAAACACTCAACAACCATACCGTTCGAGGGGGGGGCAAAAACTCATTAGCCCCAGGCCTGCCGGAACAGCCAGGTTTTAAGGACTTTATGGAAGGCCTGGAGGGTGGTGAGGGTCCGAATCTCCACGGGAGCTCGTTCCAAAGGGCTGGAGCAGCCACAGAGAAAGTCCTCCTCCGGGTGGTCGCCAGTCGGCATTGGCCAGTAAGATGGAATTCGGAGGAGGCTCAATCTGTGGGATCTAATCGGTCTATTGGAGGTAATTGGCAGTAGGCGGTCTCTCGTCCAATACCATGAAGGGCTTTATAAGTGACGACTAGCGCCTTGAAGCGTATCCGAAGACCAATAGGCAGCCAGTGCAGCTCGCGGAGCATAGGTGTAACGTGGGTGTACCGAGGTACACCCACAATCACTCGCGCGGCTGCATTCTGGACAAGCTGAAGTCTCCGAATGCTCTTCAACAGCTGCCCCATGTAGAGCAAGTTGCAGTAGTCCAGTCTTGAGGTCACGAAGGCACGAGTGACTGTTGTGAGGGCCTCCCGGTTCAGGTAGGGACGTAATTGGTGCACCAGGTGAACCTGGGCAAATGCCCCTCCTGGTCACAGCCGACAAATGATGATGGGAGATAACAAAAGAAATACCCATGATTAGAGAAAGGGGATGAGAACGGAACAATCTATTTCATGCCTTCACCCTTCTGATACACAGTACACATTGTGAATCTTTGTGTTCAAAGCTGTCAGGAAATATATTTGTCAGACCTGCAGTTATATCCTTTTTAGGAGAGAGTGTGGCAGGCCAAAGATCCTAAAAAGGGTATAACTGGAGGCCTGACACTTAGCCTCATAGCCACTGCAACCTAGTGTAGTCTAAATAAACCAGGGGAGGAAGTGACATTTCTTCCATGTTTTACAGAGGGTATTAAGACTCCACATATAATTGTTAAGACACATAAATATTATGAAATACACGTTGGATATGCCAAAATGAAGAAGGAACCTTTGACCAATTATAGGATCATGCAAAAAAAATCAAAAATATTGGAAAGATACACAACAATCCAAACAATTCTACAAAATAAAATAAAATCTGAAACCATGGATGTTTCAGGCAGACATATTGTATTTCCAGAAAATATACATGAAAAATAATATAATTTTGTAAGAGTCGTGAATGTTGATAATCTAATTATACTCCAGTGTGCTGTATTATACTATTCTCTACCGTACCGTAAGCTAAAGGTAAAGGTTCCCCTTGCACATATGTGTTAGTCATTCCTGACTCTAGGGGGCGGTGCTCATCTCCGTTTCAATGCCAAAGAGCCAGCGCTGTCCAAAGACGTCTCCATGGTCATGTGGCCGCCATGAATAAACGCTGAAGGTGCACGGAACGCTGCTCCCTTCCCACCAAAGGTGGTTCCTATTTTTCTACCTGCATTTTTATGTGCTTTCAAACTGCTAGGTTGGCAGAAGCTGGAACAAGTGACGGGAGCTCACTCCATTATGTGGCGCTAGGGATTCAAGCTGCTGAACTGCTGACCTTTCTGATCGACAAGCTCAGTGCCTTGGCCATTGAGCCCCCGTGTTCCTCACTACCCTACAGTACAGTATTATAAAGTAAAAGTAACTGACTGGTAGTTGGGGATCCTGCTAGACTTACAACTCCCTTTATCCTCTACATGGGGGCTGCCCTTGAAGACTGTACTGGAGCTATGACTGGCACACAATTAAACACCGCGGGCAGCAATGGAGCAGTTCATATTACATCCAAGGGACCCAACATCTACCTGAGCTTCAATAGTTGCCAGTAGGCATCTGGGTACAATACAAGATAGCGGTCATCCTTTACGAAGCCAAGTAGGTCATCTGAAGGTCATCTATCCAGGAGAGCCCGTAGCAGAAGAGAAGACTTCCAGGGGCCATTTTGTTAAAGGATAAGGAACCCATGAAATAGGGACACGTCAACCATTCAGTTGTGCCAGCAAAACAAACACATCTTCTCCGTGTCCTGGTTCTCCCTGAAGGCATTTAGCCCCATGGCTTTGGTGACGCAACAAAAGTACAGTGTGCGATTCGGAGAGAAGACGTGATGTGCTGGAAGATTCATCTCTGCCAATATCATTTCTGTTGACAAAGGAATAAATCCCCTTTTGCGGACCTGCCCTCTTTTGTCCTTCCTGGAGCAATTCACCTCGACACACTTGGGACACGAAACAATGGGTTTTCATTGTGAACAGAGGCTTTTGATGGGGAGCAGAGCTGGTGGGAGAAGGAGTGGTGGGAGAAGAAGGCAGTGGATTCAGCTTTTAAATCACCACCGGTCATTGATGCCCAGTTCTGCGCAAGTGCAGAATAATTGTAATTGCAGAAATGTATTTGCATTTCTTTATTTTTTTTAACATTTTGCACATACACAAACCTATTTTTGTGCAAATGCACACATGTGTGGAGCATGTGTCTTGTGTGCATGCAAGCGAAGCGAGAGCACACGTGCAAAAATTTTACACACACCAAACCGGCAGTAATGCCGGGAGCAACCTTGGAGGTCTCCTAGTCCAACCCCCTGCCTAGGCAGTAAATCCTATAGACAAATAGTTAGCCAACATCTTCTTAAAAGCTTCCAGTGTTGGAGCCTCCACAACTTCTGGAGGAAAGTTGTTCCACTGATTAATTGTTGTTCTAACTGTCAGGAAATTTCTCCTCGGTTCTAAATCCGTAGTTTGCCTGAACCGATACGAACCAGTTGAATGGCACCTCTGATGTTTTCTTATCTTCTGGATAGTATTCCATATTCTTTGGAAAAACTCAGTGTGATAATTTTCCATATCCTGGGGGGAAAGCAGAGTTCCCCAGGCTCATGAAATGAAAGTTCTAAGTTTATATTTTTCTCCTTAGCTCTAAGTTCTATTTTCCTCCTTAGTTCTAAGTTCTATTTTCCTCCTCAGTTCTAAGTTCTATTTTCCTTCTTAGTTTTAAGTTCTATTTTTCTCCTTAATTCAAAGTTCTATTTTCCTCCTTAGCTCTAAGTTCTATTTTCCTTCTTAGTTCTAACTTCTATTTTCCTCCTTCGTTCTAAGTTCTATTTTCCTCCTTAGTTCTAAGTTCTATTTCCCTCCTTAGTTCTAAGTTCTATTTTCCTCCTTAGCTCTAAGTTCTATTTTTCTCCTCAGTTCTAAGTTCTATTTTCCTCCTTAGTTCTAAGTTCTATTTCCCTCCTTAGTTCTAAGTTCTATTTTCCTCCTTAGCTCTAAGTTCTATTTTTCTCCTTAGTTCTAAGTTCTATTTTTCTCCTTAGTTCTAAGTTCTATTTCCCTCCTTAGTTCTAAGTTCTATTTTCCTCCTTAGTTCTAAGTTCTATTTCTCTTCTTAGTTCTAAGTTCTATTTTCCTCCTTAGTTCTAAGTTCTATTTTTCTCCTTAGTTCTAAGTTCTATTTCCCTCCTTAGTTCTAAGTTCTATTTTCCTCCTTAGTTCTAAGTTCTATTTCTCTTCTTAGTTCTAAGTTCTATTTTCCTCCTTAGTTCTAAGTTCTATTTCTCTTCTTAGTTCTAAGTTCTATTTTCCTCCTTAGCTCTAAGTTCTATTTTTCTCCTTAGTTCTAAGTTCTATTTCCCTCCTTAGTTCTAAGTTCTATTTTCCTCCTTAGTTCTAAGTTCTATTTCTCTTCTTAGTTCTAAGTTCTATTTTCCTCCTTAGTTCTAAGTTCTATTTCTCTTCTTAGTTCTTAGTTCTTCAGGTTAGGCTCCTGAAGTCTCCTGAGGGCTCTGGAGGGCAAAAAATGTGTGACCCGTGAAAAGCGCGAACGTCATAAGCGCGCCGACAACACCGCGGCGCTAAAACCGCGATTTCAAAAGCACGCCGACAACAGCGTGCCGACAACAGCGCGCCGACAGAAGCGCGATTTCATTTAAGGTAAGATTTACAGTTAGGTTTAGGGTTAGGTTTAGGGTTAGGTTTAGGGTTAGGTTTAGGGTTAGGTTTAGGGTTAGGTTTAGGGTTAGGTTTAGGGTTAGGTTTAGGGTTAGGTTTAGGGTTAGGTTTAGGGTTAGGTTTAGGGTTAGGGTTAGGGTTAGGGTTAGGGTTAGGGTTAGGTTTAGGGTTAGGTTTAGGGTTAGGTTTAGGGTTAGGTTTGGGGTTACGTTACAGCGCGCTTCTGTCGGTGCGCTTTTGTCGGCACGCTTTAGGGCTAATTTGTCGCTAATTCGTCCTGCGGTTTTGTCACCGCGCTTTAGACACCGCGGTTTAGTCAGGCGCGCTTTTGTTGTGCGCGCATTTGTGGTGGAACCGAAAAGCGGACTTTCAGGGAACTCAGAAGTTTGGGAATGAAGACTTCTGGTTTATCTTTAGGGCTGATTTTTGACCTCCGGGGCCTTCAGGGAAGCCTCCTGAAGGCTCTGGAGGGTGAAAAATGGACTTACAGGGAACCCGGAAGTTCAGGAATGGTGACTTCTGGTTTGTCTGTAGGGCCGATTTTCGACCTCCAGAGTCTTCAGGAGGCTTCCCTAAAGGCTCCGGAGGGTGAAAAATGGACCTATGAGCAAACCGGAAGTCCCTTCCCAAACTTTGGGTTTGTTCATAGATCCATTTTTTCGGGCTCCGGAGGCTTCCCTGAAGGCTCCGGAGGGTGAAAAATGGCCTCAGAAGAAGGCCAAAGTCATCTGGCCAATGCATGCATGTGCGCTGGAGCTGACAGGACAATGCCTCGCCTGCCCTAACAAATGGCTCTGTGTGCCACCCGACACATGACATAGATTCACCAACCCAGCCTTAGTGCTTTGTTGGTGAGTTTGTGCCGGAGGAGATAAACTGCATTTTCAAACCATCTCTGTGTGTGGTTGATTTCCTTAACCTTTCGGAACCTGACAGAACAAACAAAGGAAACTTAGAAGGAATGCCTGTCGGCGTCAGGGAGGATGATGGAGAGGTCAACTATAGATGGTGTTACCGGGTTCTACTTCACAGTCTTCTGGATTACAGGGAAAGGCAAGGTTTCGTGGCCCATATGGCTAGGGTGACCAGATGACCCGATTTCAGCGGGACAGTCACGATTTATAACAATTTTTCCCGCATCCCTCCGCCTTTTAAAAAAGTCCCAATTTTTTTCTGGCTTCATGTTGAAAGCCCAGTGGATTTGCTTAAGAAATCCTAACCGGGGCAAGACAAAAGACACCCTGTCTAATCCCTCTCTCTCTCTCTGTCTCAGTACTTTCATTGAAGATATTAAAACGTTAAAGCAACAAAACGGACCCCCCCCACCGCGCTGCTTTTTTTCCTTATTTTTTAAGAAAAAAATGAACTAGTTCCATAGAGCTGCAGGAAATGGCTAGAGAGGTCGCCAGTGTTACTTCCTGGATTTTCCGGGAGGGGCATGGAGGTTGGAGGACTCCAAGATGGTGGGAAAGTTTATTTGAAAAATATTGAGTTTCTGTCTGCTGGTAAGTGTGCTGGGTTTTTTTCTTTTATTTTTTAATGCATTTTAAAATAATGTAGGTTTTTTAAAATGTGCAGCTGCTGTTTTTTTTATTCAAAACAATATGTGATGTGCCATGGAAAAATCATTTTAAAAAAACCTGAAAGAACAAAAGGTTTTTTTTAAGGTATTTTCCTGATCAAAACATGACACCTTTAATCACAAATAGACAACTACACTTCATTTTAAATAGTTTTATTTCCTTTATTGTATGTGATTACTCAAGTCCAAAAACTGAGTTAATTGGATAAACTCAGCTCCACAATTTACTAAATATACAGTTACAGGAATTTCATGTATAGTATGCTGTCTCTTAGGGTTTATTGAACATAGGAGAATAATATGAGAGGGATTTGATGTAAAATAAGCTCTTTTAATGAATTCAAAATCAACGCAGCAGACAAGACATGGGAGTGAACATAATACACACTTTAACAATATTTTTTTTCTTTTAGCCATCAAATACTGCAGCAAGTGTGTCAGTAATAATAGCAAGACAGGCATAGGATTTTCCAGCCAGGTTGATTTGACTTTTTTATGGTTTTGATGTTGTATTTAATTTTATCTGTATTAGAAACTTATGAAGGCTGTGCAACATTTTGAGGTGATATAGAGTATGTAAAGGGATGAATACAGTAGAACCTCTGGTCACAACCATAATTCGTTCCATAACATTGGTCGCAATGGGAAAGCTCCAGGACCAGATGGACTACCTGTGGAATTCTACAGAACATTTGAAGAAATATTGACCCTCCCACTCCTACAAGTCATGAATGAAGTGATGTCTGAGAGCCAAATACCGAAGTCATGGTCAGAAGCGTATATCACACTACTACCCAAGGAAGAGACTGATTTAACACAAATCAAGAATTATAGACCAATTTCTTTATTAAATTCAGACTACAAGCTATTTGCATCTATACTAGCTGAGAGACTTAAAAAATATTTAAATGGCTTCATCCATTCAGATCAAAATGGCTTTTTACCTAAAAGACAAATTAAAGACAATATGAGAATGATTTTGAATACCTTGGAATACTATGAGGCCCACCCAGAAGAACAATTGGCACTGATGTTCCTCGATGCGCAGAAGGCCTTTGACAATGTGAATTGGCAATTTATGTTTTTCCAACTGGAGCAGATGAATTTTGGCAAGAAATTCACTCAAACTATACGAATGATATACCAGAAACAAGCAGCAAAGATAATGGTAAATGGAGAACTAACAGATCCGATTGAAATAAAGAGAGGTACAAGACAAGGCTGCCCACTATCACCGCTACTCTTTGTCCTAACACTAGAGGTCTTAAATAGAAAGATCAGAGAAGAAGAAGAAATAAGAGGAATGAAAATTAAGAGAGAAGAGTATAAATTGCAAGCGTTTGCAGACGACTTAGTCTTTATTCTTGAAGATTCATTAGAAACCGCACCCAAATTGCTAGAAACCTCTAGGCTGGAATACTGCAATGTGCTCTACATGGGGCTGCCCTTGAAGAGCATCCGCGTCTGCAGCTGGTACAGAACGCAGCCGTGCGAGCGATTGTGGGTGCACCGCGGTTCACCCACATTACACCTATCCTCCGCGAGCTGCGCTGGCTACCTGTCGATTTCCGGATGCGCTTCAAGGTGCTGTTAATCACCCATAAAGCCCTACATGGTAGTGGATCTGGATACTTGAGAGACCGCCTTCTGCCAATCACCTCCCTGCGACCAATAAGATCACACAGATTGGGCCTCCTCCGTATTCCATCGGCCAGCCAGTGTCGGCTGGCAACTACAAGGAGGAGGGCCTTCTCAGTAGCCGCCCCGACCCTTTGGAACGAACTCCCCGTGGAGATTCGTACCCTCACCACCGTCCAGGCCTTCCGCACAGCCCTGAAGAACTGGCTAGCCCGTCAGGCCTGGGGATGAAGATAGTTGCCCCTCCCGAATGATGAATGCATGTTGGTTACTGTTTTTATTATATGTGTCTTTGTTATTGTCTGCATTTCCCCTTCCCTGATTTTATGTGAGCCGCCCTGAGTCCCCTCAGGGAAAAGGGCGGCCTACAAATGTCAATAAAATCAAATCAAAAAAAAAAAAATAGAAAGAATAGAGGAATATGGAGAAGTAGCAGGCTTGAAAATAAACAAAGATAAAACAAAGATCATGACAAAGAATATCCCAGCAACACAAAAAGAACATTGGTCGCAAACTGATTTGGTCATGAATCAAACCTAATTTTGGAAATTTGGCGCTTACAAAAAAATGGTGCAGAAGGGGAAATCAGCAGCGGGGGGAGGGAGAATGTGAATATTTTGGTCAGAAGCGTTCGTGACCAGAGGTTCTACTGTATAACATCTTCACTTAAGACTTAAGATTCACTTAAGATATAACATCTTCACTTAAGATTCACTTAAGAACTGTGGCAAGAAAGGTGATATGGTGACCAAAGTTACAATGGCATTGAAAAAAGTGACTGATGACCATTTTTCACACTTAGCGACCATTTTCACACTTAGCGACCGTTGCAGCATCCTCGTGGTCACGTGATCAAAATTCGGATGTTTGGCAACAGTTACCATTTATATTTGTAAATTGTAGTTATGTTGAAATAAAAAAAAACATTACAATACTATTTTTGCGTTGTATGAAAATTTTTGTTGCTCTGTATAAAATTTTTAATCAACCCGCACCCACCCACCCACCCCGGTCAAAGGTGTCCCTCTTTACCAATCTGAAAATCTGGTCACCTTACATAATGCAAATGTAGATATCTGCATTATTCCATTCCTGCTTGCCGATGGCCAACCTGCGGAAAAGGAAATACTGTTCGGGGGTCTTGGATAAGGTGACCAGACGTCCCGCTTTTGGCGGGACACCCCCGCTTTTTGATGCATATTCCCGCGTCCCGCCCGCTTTTTAAAAAGGCACGCTTTTTTTGGCGCTCTCAGCTCCCGCCCATCAGCTGCTGGGCTGGCTCATCGTTTCGTTCTATGCTACCTACAAATTTAAGCCAGCCCAGCCTGCCGCTCACTGATTTGATTGGCTGGACTCCTTAGCTGAGGACGCATGCGCGAGTCTCCATTTTATTTCGTCTTTCTTTCCTGTTGGGGTTGCAGCTGCTGCGCTTACTCACTGGTGGTGAGTAAATAAATAAATAATGTATTATTTTATTCTTATAATTTTATTGTCTTATTTGCTGGGCTGGGGAGAGGAGAAGGGAGGGGGAGGACAGCACCCGAACCGCGATAGCAGAGAACCGATAGGAAAAGCACTTCGTTCGTCCCTTTCACCCGAACCTGAGCTAGGGCAAGCCCCGTGGCCGTTGCACACGTGCGCTCCCTCGCTCGCGGCGGTGGCGGCGGAGGATGGGGAAGCAGCCCAGCATCGCTGGTCACCGCGTGCTCCCTCGCTCGCGGCGGAGGAGGATGAGGAAGCAGCCCGGCGTCGCTGGTTGCTGCGTGCTCCCTCGCTCGCGGCCAGGCTTTGGTGCTGCCTTTCCCGCTCTGTGCGTGCTGCCCAGACCTCTCCTCCTTCCGTGGACTCCGTTCGTGAATCAATGGGATTCACCGCGGAAGGAAGAGAGGTCGGGGGAGCGGCAGATGCCAGCAGAGAACGTCCTCTGGCTTCTGGGGCTCCCCGCTGCTGTACTGACCTCTCTGTCCGTTCGTGAATCAATGGGATTCACCGCGGAAGTAAGAGAGGTCAGGGGAGCGGCAGATGCCAGCAGAGAACGTCCTCTGGCTTCTGGGGCTCCCCGCTGCTGTCCCAACCTCTCTTCCTTCCGTGGAGTCCGTTCGAGAATCAATGGGATTCACCGCGGAAGGAAGAGAGGTCGGGGGAGCGGCAGATGCCAGCAGAGAACGTCCTCTGGCTTCTGGGCCTCCCCGTTGCTGTCCCGACCTCTCTTCCTTCCGTGGAGTCCGTTCGTGAATCAATGGGATTCACCGCGGAAGGAAGAGAGGTCGGGGGAGCGGCAGATGCCAGCAGAGAACGTCCTCTGGCTTCTGGGCCTCCCCGCTGCTGTCCTGACCTCTCTTCCTTCCGTGGAGTCCGTTCGAGAATCAATGGGATTCACCGCGGAAGGAAGAGAGGTCGGGGGAGCGGCAGATGCCAGCAGAGAACGTCCTCTGGCTTCTGGGGCTCCCCGCTGCTGTCCCGACCTCTCTTCCTTCCGTGGAGTCCGTTCGTGAATCAATGGGATTTGCCGCGGAAGGAAGAGAGGTCGGGGGAGCGGCAGATGCCAGCAGAGAACGTCCTCTGGCTTCTGGGGCTCCCCGCTGCTGTCCTGACCTCTCTTCCTTCCGTGGAGTCCGTTCGTGAATCAATGGGATTTGCCGCGGAAGGAAGAGAGGTCGGGGGAGCGGCAGATGCCAGCAGAGAACGTCCTCTGGCTTCTGGGGCTCCCCGCTGCTGTCCCGACCTCTCTTCCTTCCGTGGAGTCCGTTCGTGAATCAATGGGATTTGCCGCGGAAGGAAGAGAGGTCGGGGGAGCGGCAGATGCCAGCAGAGAACGTCCTCTGGCTTCTGGGGCTCCCCGCTGCTGTCCTGACCTCTCTTCCTTCCGTGGAGTCCGTTCGAGAATCAATGGGATTCACCGCGGAAGGAAGAGAGGTCGGGGGAGCGGCAGATGCCAGCAGAGAACGTCCTCTGGCTTCTGGGGCTCCCCGCTGCTGTCCTGACCTCTCTGTCCGTTCGTGAATCAATGGGATTTGCTGCGGAAGGAAGAGAGGTCGGGGGAGCGGCAGATGCCAGCAGAGAACGTCCTCTGGCTTCTGGGGCTCCCCGCTGCTGTCCTGACCTCTCTGTCCGTTCGTGAATCAATGGGATTTGCCGCGGAAGGAAGAGAGGTCGGGGGAGCGGCAGATGCCAGCAGAGAACGTCCTCTGGCTTCTGGGGCTCCCCGCTGCTGTCCCGACCTCTCTTCCTTCCGTGGAGTCCGTTCTTGAATCAATGGGATTTGCCGCGGAAGGAAGAGAGGTCGGGGGAGCGGCAGATGCCAGCAGAGAACGTCCTCTGGCTTCTGGGGCTCCCCGCTGCTGTCCCGACCTCTCTTCCTTCCGTGGAGTCCGTTCGTGAATCAATGGGATTTGCCGCGGAAGGAAGAGAGGTCGGGGGAGCGGCAGATGCCAGCAGAGAACGTCCTCTGGCTTCTGGGGCTCCCCGCTGCTGTCCTGACCTCTCTGTCCGTTCGTGAATCAATGGGATTTGCCGCGGAAGTAAGAGAGGTCGGGGGAGCGGCAGATGCCAGCAGAGAACGTCCTCTGGCTTCTGGGGCTCCCCGCTGCTGTCCTGACCTCTCTTCCTTCCGTGGAGTCCGTTCGTGAATCAATGGGATTCACCGCGGAAGGAAGAGAGGTCGGGGGAGCGGCAGATGCCAGCAGAGAACGTCCTCTGGCTTCTGGGGCTCCCCGCTGCTGTCCTGACCTCTCTGTCCGTTCGTGAATCAATGGGATTTGCCGCGGAAGGAAGAGAGGTCGGGGGAGCGGCAGATGCCAGCAGAGAACGTCCTCTGGCTTCTGGGGCTCCCCGCTGCTGTCCTGACCTCTCTGTCCGTTCGTGAATCAATGGGATTTGCCGCGGAAGGAAGAGAGGTCGGGGGAGCGGCAGATGCCAGCAGAGAACGTCCTCTGGCTTCTGGGGCTCCCCGCTGCTGTCCTGACCTCTCTTCCTTCCGTGGAGTCCGTTCGTGAATCAATGGGATTCACCGCGGAAGGAAGAGAGGTCGGGGGAGCGGCAGATGCCAGCAGAGAACGTCCTCTGGCTTCTGGGCCTCCCCGCTGCTGTCCCGACCTCTCTGTCCGTTCGTGAATCAATGGGATTTGCCGCGGAAGGAAGAGAGGTCGGGGGAGCGGCAGATGCCAGCAGAGAACGTCCTCTGGCTTCTGGGGCTCCCCACTGCTGTCCTGACCTCTCTGTCCGTTCGTGAATCAATGGGATTTGCCGCGGAAGGAAGAGAGGTCGGGGGAGCGGCAGATGCCAGCAGAGAACGTCCTCTGGCTTCTGGGGCTCCCCGCTGCTGTCCTGACCTCTCTGTCCGTTCGTGAATCAATGGGATTTGCCGCGGAAGGAAGAGAGGTCGGGGGAGCGGCAGATGCCAGCAGAGAACGTCCTCTGGCTTCTGGGGCTCCCCGCTGCTGTCCTGACCTCTCTGTCCGTTCGTGAATCAATGGGATTCACCGCGGAAGGAAGAGAGGTCGGGGGAGCGGCAGATGCCAGCAGAGAACGTCCTCTGGCTTCTGGGGCTCCCCGCTGCTGTCCTGACCTCTCTGTCCGTTCGTGAATCAATGGGATTTGCCGCGGAAGGAAGAGAGGCCGGGGGAGCGGCAGATGCCAGCAGAGAACGTCCTCTGGCTTCTGGGGTCCCCGCTGCTGTCCTGACCTCTCTGTCCGTTCGTGAATCAATGGGATTCGCCGCGGAAGTAAGAGAGGTCGGGGGAGCGGCAGACGCTGTACAAACTAATCCAACCTAAATGTAGAGGAGGAGAAGAACACTGTTCCCTCTAAGGTGCGCGGCCGCGCACGTGGCACGAAACTTCCGCGCAGAGGTTTTTAATTGCCGCGCAGAGATTTCTATCAAAGCAAACGTGGGGAAGTCCTTTGCAGGCGGCTAGAACTGGCCGCCTGCAAAGGACTTCCCCAGACTGGGAGAGATATTAAAAAAAAACGGCGGTCCTTCTAGCTCGCTTTGTTGCTTGGTTTGCTGCAGCCCTGGGGAGCCATGGAGAGGGCGAGTCAGAGGCAGCCCAGCACCTGGCGTCCCCCCCCCCTCGGCGGCACCGAGATGGCTCTCCTGGACGCCTGACCTGCCGGTATCTCCCCCCTCCCGTTTTCCGCCTTCCGGAAGCCCATCGCTTCGGGCGCTTCAGCTCTTTCCTCCCATCCCTTGCCCTGCTTTCTGCTCGAACGGAATATCTTCTGCTGCCTCCTCCTCCCCCAACAGCACTGCCGGATTTGCCGCCCAACGCTGCGGCTGAGGTGAAGCCGCCAAAGCTCCCGCCAGCATCCCTGCTTAGGTGAGGTGTTCCGAGCGGAGCGGGAGGCAGGCACGGCCGCCGCTGCCATGGGCGGGGGCGCCTGTGGGAGCTTTGGCGACTTCACCTCGGCTGCAGCGCTGGGCAGCAAATGTGGTGGTCCTCTTGGAGGAGGAGGAGGAGGCGGCAGGAGTTATTCTGGTGGGGGGGGAGGCTCGTCGGCATCTTCAGCGGCAGCCCTGCCCCTGTGAAAAAACCCGAAGATGGAGCAGATGATGTCGCCGCCACATGACTGGAGGAGGAATTCTGGGAGTTGAAGTCCACAGTCTTAAGCTGTCAGGTTTGAAGATCCCTGTGTTTTTTTTTCCCTAAAGGGTTAGGGGTGCAAGGATCTTGTAACTTGACAGCTTTAAGACTTGCATGCTTCACTGCCAGAGTTTCTGAGCCAATATGACTGGAGGAAGAATTCTGGGAGTTGAAGTCCATAAGTCTTAAAGCTGTCAGGTTTGAAGACCCCAGAGGTTTTTTTTCTAAAGGGTTAGGGGTGCGAGGGTGTTGTAACAATAGCTTTAAGATTTGCGTGCTTCAAAAGCTAGACTTTCTGAGCCAACATTTTGGTTACTAAGCAGGACCGTTGTTAAGTGATACTGATATTATATAACACTTTTAATTAAGTGGGTACCTTGAATAAACATAACTTTGAGTTTCAAATAATACTGATTTTGTTGTTGTCTTAGGTGACATCTGTTAAAAAAATTCAGGTGCTCAGGCATGAAAATGTACCGCTCAAACACTATACTTTTCCGCTCACACTGAAAAAAAATTAGAGGGAACATTGGAGAAGAAGGGGGGGGGTTAAAAAGAGCAGAGGAAAAAGAAAAGAAAGCATGAAGAAAACATAAAGAAAGGGATGGGAGGGAGGGAAGGAAGGAAGGCAGTTTACGTTGAAACAGAAAATATTATATAAGGAAGAAAATGGAAATAACTTAGGAAGGAAGGAAGGAAGGAAGGAAGGAAGGAAGGAAGGAAGGAAGGAAGGAAGGAAGGAAGGAAGGAAGGAATTGCACTTAATATTGAAGGAAAAGAGAATGAAGGAAAAAGTATTGGAAGGATTGAAAGAAGGAAGGAGGAACAAAGAATTACACTTAATATTGAAATGGAAAAGAAAATATAATGAATGAAAGAAGAAGTATAGGAAGGAAGGGAAGGAAGGAAGGAAGAAACAAAGACTGTTGAAACAGAAAAGATAATATAAGGAAGAAAATGGAAAGACGTATAGGAAGGAAGGAAGGAAAAAAGGAAGACAATGTTGAAATGGAAAAGAATATAAGGAAGAAAATGGAAAAAATTATAGGAAGAAAGGAAGAAATGTACTTAATATTGAAACAGACAAGGGAATGAAGGAAAAAAATATTGGAAGGATTGAAAGAACAAGGTTTTCCTTGTATGGGATTGATAGTGTCATTCTTAAATTTATTCCCCAAAATTTTTCCCATTTGTCTAGTTCAATGTTATAGCCAAAGTTCTGTGCCCATTTTATCATTGGTTCTTTTACAGTTTCCAATTTTCTCTTCCATTTGATACTTCAAGAGGAATTTGTATATTTTCCCTATCATCTTTCTGTCCAGACTTTGAATAATTTTATTCAATTTGTGTGGTTCTGTTTCAATACCATATATTTTAGTGTCTTTATTGTATTTAGTTTTAATTTGGAGGTAGGTTAGCCAGTCACCTTTCATATTCTGATCTGCCAATTCTTCAATTGTTTTTAAATTTCCCTGTCTGTCAATTAGATCTCTGTATCTTAGAATTTTGTTCCAATCTGTAAAATTTGGGTGTGTCGTTCTTTCTGTTGGTGATAGCCAATTTGGGGTTTTCACATAGTGGATTTTTTTGATTTTGAGCCATTGTTGCAGTAAAGTTCTAATTAAATGATTTTGAAAGTATTTGTGCGTTTTATGTTTGTCATTCATTCCATAAGAAATTATGCCAGCCTGCCTGCAGGTCATGGCCTTCTAAGATCAGAATTCTTTTATTCTTTAACTCAATCCAATCCTTCATCATTGTCATTGTTACTGCAGTTGCGTATATATAGGCTCCCTGTGTGCTTCCATCCATCCCTACGAAGATCTGCTGACTCTGCCTGCCTGCTGGTAAGTGAGCTGGGTTTTTTCTTTTATTTTTTTAATGTATTTTAAAATAATATTTTATTTATTGTGCATATGATTTTTAAAAATAGTGTTATTCTGTGTTGATTCTTTTTTTAAATTGTCTTAAACTATTTAAAAAAAGATTCTATCCAAAATAAATTGAAACAAGCCATTTTTAAAATTTCTATGCACAATACTTTGAAATGGACTCAGGAGTCATGATTGACACTGAGTGAATTTGCACTTTTAATAATCAGGAAGATACAATGGCATTGAAAAAAGTGACTGATGACCATTTTTCACACTTAGCGACCATTTTCACACTTAGCGACCGTTGTGGCATCCTCATGGTTACGCGATCAAAATGTTGATGTTTGGCAACGGATTCGTATTTCTGATGATAGTTTGAAATGGTGACAGTATAAATTATTGCTGGTGTAATACTTAACAATGGTTTTTAAGGATTTCTTTTATTTATAGAATACCTTTTTTATTATTTTGGGGGGATTTTTACTTTTAAATTGTTTATAAAATGTATTTACTACAAGAAATGTTCCTTTTTGCAAATGTGATCTTTGCAGATCTTTGTGATGCAATATGTTCAGACCAGGTTTATGTGTCTCAAAGTGGCTGCTATTCTATGGGCAGGCCAGGTTGGTGCAAGGCAGCTTTGCCAGATTTGGTGTGTTTCACCCTCATTGAATTTTATATCGTATAAAGAATGGAAGGAGGAAGGAAGAGAAAAAAGGAGGAAGGGAGTGAGTGAGGAAAGAAGAGGATGGAAGGAGGGAGGAAGGAAGGAAGAGAGGGAAAGAGCAGAAGACAGATAAGGTGAAGGTAGATAAGCAAGAGGAATGAAGGAAGAAGTGAGGAGTCTCGAGGAGGGGGAAAACATTTAGTGACCAAAGTTACAATGGCATTGAAAAAAGTGACTGATGACCATTTTTCACACTTAGCGACCGTTGCGACCATTTTTCACACTTAGCGACCGTTGCGACCATTTTTCACACTTAGCGACCGTTGCAGCATCCTCATGGTCACGTGATCAAAATTTTGTTTGGCAACAGATTCGTATTTATGCTGGTTTTAGTGTCCTGGGGTGACCTTTTGACAAAAAAAAAATTTTTTAATCAAGGCCCCCCCCCCCCCCCCCCCAGTCAAGGGTGTCCCTCTTTTCCAATCTGAAAATCTGGTCACCTTAGTCTTGGACTGTAGATCGGCTTGGCCAGTGGAGTATGCCGATTCCCTCACCGGTTGCCTATTCTGGAGCCATTGCACAGAGAGGTGGCTGGGATGAACAGATTCTATTAGGCATGTGAGGAGGAGCGTTTCTTGCAAAGGCAGTTTTTCCGCTGGAGGTGCAAAGACGGAGGGAGACGGAGCACTTGGCTTTCCATCTGAACCATGGGAAAGAAAAGGAAAAAGAGTGAGCAGGATATTTAGCGCACATTCTTTATCATGTTTAACGGTAGCTGCTGCTTAAACATTGAAAACATTTCTCTTTGTCATAGATCTGTGATGGTGAACCTATGGAATGCATGCCCCAGCTCAGCTCCTGCCAGTCAGCCAGGGCCTCCCACCAGCCAGGTGATTTTTTTGCCTCTGCCGCGCATGCATGGGGGGGAGGGGAGGCTGCCAGCAGCCAGCAGTCAGCAGATATAGATAATGTCAGGCCTGCAGTCATATTCCTTTTAGGATCTTTGGCCTGCCACACCCTCTCTTAGTTTACTGTGCTGTTTCATTAGTGGGGAATCTGATTTAATACTGGATGATATTTGGAACGCTGACATATAGACGATAGATAACTTCTCAACCATGCTTATTTTGTCCTATTCAGCTGAGGCTTCCAGATTTTCTCCGGTTTCTCCAGGAATCTAAATATTATGAGGGCCCCATTTTACAAAGCAAATAGTAAAAAAAAACACCCAGAGGAAATAAAATAGAATCACAGAGTTGGAAGGCACCTTGGAGGTCTTCTAGTCCAATCCCCTGCTTAGGCAGGAAACCCTACACCACTTCAGTCAAATGGTTAATCAACGTCTTCTTAAAAACTTCCAGTGTTGGAGCATTCACAAATTCTGGAGGCAAGTTGTCCCACTGTTTAATTGTTCTCACTATTAGGAAATGTCTTTTTAGATCTAAGTTGCTTCTCTCCTTGATTAATTTCCACCCATTGCTTCTTGTGCTACCCTCGGGTGCTTTGGAGAATAGCTTGACTCCCTCTTCTTTGAGACAGCAACTTAGATATTGGAACCCTGCTTTCATGTCTCGCCTGGTCCTTCTTTTCATTAAACTAGACATACACAGTTCCTGAACCATTCTTCATGTGTGTTAGCCTCCAGCCCATATGTTTGGCCTTCATACCCTAAATAGATAGATAGATAGATAGATAGATAGATAGATAGATAGATAGATAGATAGATGGATGGATGGATGGATGGATGGATGGATGGATGGATGGATCGATCGATCGATCGATCGATCGATAGATGATGATAGATAGATAGATAGATAAATAGATGATAGATAGATAGATAGATAGATAGATAGATAGATAGATAGATAGATAATGATAGAAAGAGAGAGAGAGGGAAAGACATAGAGATAGATAGACAGACAGACAGACAGACAGATAGATAGATAGATAGATAGATAGATAGATAGATAGATAGATGATTGATAGATAGATAGATAGATAGATAGATAGATAGATAGATAGATAGATAGATGATAGATAGATGATAGATAGATAATGATAGAAAGAGAGAGAGAGAAAGACATAGAGATAGATGATAGATAGATAGATAGATAGATAGATGATAGATAGATAATGATAGAAAGAGAGAGAGAGAGAAAGACATAGAGATAGATAGATAGATAGATAGATAGATAGATAGATAGATAGATAGATAGATAGATGATAGATAGATAGATAGATAGATAGATAGATAGATAGATAGATAGATAGATAGATAGAGATAGATAGATAGATAGATAGATGATAAAGAGATGGAGAGATAGAAAGAGAGGGGGAGAGAGAGAGAGAGAAAGACATAGATAGATAGATAGATAGATAGATAGATAGATAGATAGATAGATAGATAGATATAGATAGATTGTTTAGGTTTAGGTTTAGGTTTAGGGTTTAGGGTTTAGGGTTTAGGGTTTAGGGTTTAGGGTTAGGTTTATCCCACCCTATTCCTAGGGTTAGGGTTAGGGTTAGGGTTAGGGTTAGGGTTAGGGTTAGGGTTAGGGTTAGGACTCAGGGCGGCGCACAAACCCAAGGAGGGAAAGGGAAACACAAAAACTACAAATACAAGCATTTAAAAATAATCAACAGCCACACAAATCGACAGGGGAAGGGAACTCATCAACCCCAGGCCTGCCGACACAGCCAGGTTTTAACGGCTTTTCGGAAGGCCTGGAGAGAGGTGAGGGTCCGAATCTCTGCAGGGAGTTCGTTCCAAAGGGCCGGAGCTGCCACAGGGAAGGCCCTCCCCCGGGTAGTAGCCAGATGACATTGGCTGGTAGATGGAACCCGGAGGAGGCCAGCCCTGTTTGATCTAATGGGTCTTTGGGAGGTAATTGGCAGCAGGCGGTCTCTCAAGTACCCAGGGCCAATACCATGAAGGGCTTTATAAGTGATGACCAGCACCTTGAAGCGTATCTGGAGACCGATCGGTAACCAGTGCAGCTCGCGGAGGATAGGTGTAACGTGGGTGTACCGAGGTGCACCCACGATCGCTCGCGCGGCTGCATTCTGGATGAGCTGAAGTCTCTGAATGCTCTTCAAGGGCTGCCCCCATGTAGAGCACATAGATAGATAAAAAGAAAGATAAAAAAGAGACAAAGAAAGGAAGAAGAAAGAAAGAAAGAAAGAAAGAAAGAAAGAAAGAAAGAAAGAAAGAAAGAAAGAAAGAAAGATTAGGGCCCAGATGCCATGCTCTCAAAGGAGATAACAAAGAAATATCCATGATTGTAGAGAAAAAGGGATGAGAACGGAACAATCTATTTCATGCCTTCACCCTTCTTTTTTTTTTTTTTTTTTATATATATATATATTTTATTCATTTTTCACATTCCATTTACAATCACTTATATACAGGGTATTTACTATAAGAAAAGTAAAGAAAAAAAAGAAAAGAAAAAGGGAATAAAACGAACAAATAAAAAGGAAACACAACTCATCATTCACAACCCCACCTAACCCTTCCATCCTCCATACACCCCATCTACCCCCTCCAACTTTCCTTTCTCCCTCTAACCTTCCTTCTCCCCTTACTCCCCGGACACCCTCCTTACATTCCCCTTACTCCTTCCTTACTCCTCCCTCTTCTTTCCCTCTACCTCCCTCCTTGGTGTATGCCTTTATTCAAGTGTTATTTGATCTGATAGGATGAACCAAGGGGAAAAAAAAAAAAAAACCCGTATATAAATACATTCTTGTTCTTATTAGGACTATGTTACCACCCCCCCACCCCACCCCCCACAAATCCCCATCCCCAATCCTCCCGACTTCCCAGGGCCCACACCTGGCACTACCTTCTGTCTAAAAAATCTTGTATACATATAGATTAAAAAATAAAAGTAATATGTCAAAAGAAAGAAAAACCGAAAAAAAAAGAAGAGAGAAAAAAAAAAGAGAAAAGAAAAAGAAATAAAAAAAGAAAAAGAAACCACTCTTTGTGTTGATCTCAGCCCCCCATCTTTATCTATGCTTAAATAGTATAAATCATTCTATCTATATTTTATTCTCGTCTCTTACTTCTTTGCTATTTACCCCAACCTTCTGTAGACTCTCCCGTTCCTCTTCCTAAACCTCATGATCCCTTCCGATAAGATTTAAGCAACGTGGTTCATGCCATATATTCAAATATAACTTTGCAGACAAATAATCAAACTTTCCCTTCTAGTAAAATTTAAACAGCATTCTTAACCCCCTTTTCAAACAGTAGTTCAAAATAATCTAGCCAAGCTTCCCCTCCTTAGTAAAATTAAGCAGCGTAAATCAAATATTACTTTACACAGGAATCAATTTCTATCTTAAGATAATTCCAACCGACTTCCTCTTCTAATAGGGTTTAAATAACGTAGTTCCTTCCACATGCATTTTACCCTCATCCCTTACTTGTCTACTATTTACCACTATCAAATTTATACTAGCATTTGTTTAAAATGTAACTCAGAGCGATTTCAACCAACTTTCCCTTCAAATAAAAGTTAAATAGCATGGATCAAGCAGCGTAGATCAAATATTACTTTACACAGGGATCAATTTCTATCTTAAGGTAATTCCAACCGACTTCCTCTTCTAGTAAGATTTAAATAACGTAGTTCATTCCACATGCATTTTACCCTCATCCCTTACTTGTCTGATATTTACCACTATCAGATTTATACTAACATTTGTTTAAAATGTAACTCAAAGCGATTTCAACCAACTTTCCCTTCAAATAAAAGTTAAATAGCATGGATCATTCCACATATTCAAATAATACTTTCAGCAAGAGTCAGTTAACCTTCTATTTTAAAGTAGTCCCTTCTGACAAAGTTTAAACAACCTAAATCATTCCGCATTCTTTTTACACTTATCTTAAGATACTCCCAACCAGCTTTCTGTTCTAATAAGCTTTAACCAACGTAAATTTTAGCCTCATCCCTTGCTTGTCTGATGTTTACCACTATCAAATTTATGCTAACGTTAATTTAAAATCTAGCTCAAAGTACTTTCACCCAGCTTTCCCTTCTGATAAAAATTAGACCGCTTTTTCTACCGGAAAGGGGTCTCAAACCCCCATTCAGTCCTCAACTTTAGCAAGCATTTTAAAATGTCTAAATTCTCGATCTCCATTTTTCTGCTTCTCCGAGGGAGGAGGGGCTACCCCCTCCATCTTGCAGCCACATGGCCGGCCGCTTGCCTTCTCCTTCCGCTTGTCTCTCCTCTCTTCCAAGCGCGTCAGAAAGTCCCGCCTTCAGAGTCCTACAATAGAAATCTTGAGCCTCCGAAACAGAGTTAAGACGAAATCTTTGATTCTCAAATGTAACCGTGATACCGGCGGGGGCCTCCCATCTGTATCGAATCTGTTGACTCCTAAGATCCTTAGTTAAAAAGGTGTAGTCCCTTCTTGCTTTCAGCATCTGAAAAGGAATATCTTTGAAAACAATCAGGTCCTGGCCGTCAACTCGGAGACTGTTATTATGGAACATTTGTACAATCGCATTTCTAGATTCTTTTGTAGAGAAATGTATAATTATGTCCCTCGGGAGCTGTCGCTGTTCCGCTATCAATGAGTTCTGGCGATAGATTTTCCGAATCTGCCAATCCAAGTTAAGTCCCGGGCTTCCCAGCGCATAGCTGAAGGCTTCAGCAAAGGTCTGTTTCAAATTCTCTTGCTCCTTTTCACGGAATCCTCTGACCCTTATTGCAAATGCCTTCCTATTAAAATTTATCATCATAAGCTGTTGTTCAGTGTCCCTAATTTTTTGTTGTAAAATTTGAATATTGGTAGTCAAATTAAAATTAGCCTTCTCCAGACTTTCCAATTTGTTCTCTATTTCAGCAGAGTAATCTGACAGTGCAGACACGGCTGCAAACGTATTCGCCTTCATCTGATTAACTTTAGACTTTAAATCATCATATAATTCCAATACAAAGTCCTTAATTTCTTGTTTAAAGGCATTAAACATTTTAAAGAGATATTCCTGTGTTAAAAATTCTCCAGTAGAGGGCATAGGAGACAAAGGCTGTGTTTCCAGTAAAGATTCTTTAAATTCTTTCGACACATTTGTAACAAGACGCTTCTTTGACCTGGGTGCCATAATAAATAAACAAGGGTGCCTTCACCCTTCTGATACACAGTACACATTGTGAATCTTTGTCTTCAAAGCTGTCAGGAAATATATTCATTAGTCCCGGGGTTAGAGAACAATTCTGCTTCCTCCTTGGCTGAGATCCTGGAAATCTTCTTGCTCGCAAGATATGGGAGAAAGATTTTGAGATCTGGGCGAAGAGTCTGTGTCAAAGGAACAATCAGAGAAGCGATAGCAGAGCTACATAGTGGGAGTGGCAAGAGGCTCCTGCCTAGGCAGGGGGTTGGACTAGAAGACCTCCAAGGACCCTTCCAACTCTGCTATTGCATTGCATTGCATGGGAGAGAAAGGGGGAGGGAGATAGATAGATAGATAGATAGATAGATAGATAGATAGATAGATAGATAGATAAAAAGGAAGGAAGGAGGGAGGGAGGGAAGGAAGGAAGGAAGGAAGGAAGGAAGGAAGGAAGGAAGGAAGGCATCAGATGTGGTGTTTGAACAAGGAGTTCGACTAGAGGACCTCCAAGATCCCTTCCAAGTTTGTTATTTATTAATGCAGTGTGTGCTCCTTCCATATTGCATTCGGGTAGGGGGAAACTGTCACTTCTACTACACGTTTTTAAATTATAAACCTTTAAATATATAATATAAATTTGGCCCCAGATGCCACGCTCTCAAGGGAGATAACAAAAGAAATACCCATGATTAGAGAAAGGGGATGAGAACAGAACAAACTATTTCATGCCTTCACCCTTCTGATACACAGTACACATTGTGAATCTTTGTGTTCAAAGCTGTCAGGAAATGTATACATTAGTCCATGGGTTAGAGAATAATTCTGCTTCCTCCTTGGCTCAAATCCTGGAAGTCTTCTTACTCGCAAGATATGGGAGAAAGATTTTGAGATCTGGGCGAAGAGTCTGTGTCAAAGGAACAGTCAGATAAGAGATAGCAGAGTCTCAGCTACATAGTGGGAGTGGCAAGAGGCTCATAAGAGATGCTGAGCTTGTTGATCTGAAAGGTTGGCAGTTTGGCGGTTCGAATCCCTAGTGCCACGTAATGGAGTGAGCTCCCTTGACTTGTCCCAGCTTCTGCCAACCCAGCAGTTCGAAAGCATGTAAAAAATGCAAGTAGAAAAATAGGGACCACCTTTGGTGAGAAGGGAACAGCATTCCGTGTGACTTCAGCGTTGAGTCATGCCGGCCACATGACCACAGAGACATCTTCGGACAGCGCTGGCTCTCTGGCTTTCAAACGGAGGTGAGCACCGCCCCCTAGAATCGGGAACGACACTAGGACATATGTGGAAGGGAACCCTCTACCTTTAAAGGCAGAGGTGGACTGCTGAGGGCTCAAAGGGGTTCGAGAGAACCTCTAGCTAAGATTCTGTGCAGTTTGGAGAACCACTAAACTCCACTCCTGGCTGGCCTCGCCCACCCCACCCCTGTCAGGAGTCCCCATGCAGTCTGTATTGGTTGCAGGTAAGTATGTGGAGGCTCGGGGAGGGTGTAAAACGGGCCTACCAGAAGTTTGGAGAGACTGAAAACAGGCCCGGGGAGGAAAAAATTCCCTTCCCCAAGGTGCAGGAGGCCAACTACATCCACCAGTGTCACGCCCACCCAGCAACGGGGCAGAGCACCCCTTGCTAAAATTTTTGAAGCCCTTGTGTAAAGAGATGGGGGGAAAGAGTTGCATTTTCAAATTTGCAAGTTTCTGCCAATGTAACTTTACAATAAATTGGAATTCGCTCATCTGGAGCGGATTCCCATCTGCTTCACCCTCTTCGACCACCACCACCACCTCCGAGGACAACATCACTGAACGAAATGAAAATAAAAATGACACGACATGACAATATTGAATCAGCAATGTATAGCAGCAGCCAAAAAAGCCAACAGAATCCTAGGCTGCAATTGACACAGAGAGAGAATCAAGACTGTGTCACATATGAAAACCACTTCACAACCCTTCCATAAGCCCACCCTTTAAATAATGTATCCACGTCTCAACAGCAGCGAGGATTCTATTTGCACAATACTGGAAAAATGAAGATACACCGCGAGATGAAGGGACAGTTAGGAAGATACTAGTCTGCGCAGAAACGGATAGGTTGACACTAGAAATTAAGCAGAAAGAAGATGTAGAATATTATCAAACATGGAATCTCTTTTACCAATGGTTGGGGGAAAGGGGAGGAGATTAAGAATGTACATTTCTATTATTAAGTACATTAAATAACCAGACAACACGATGTTTATTAAGGACCAAGAAATGTATTTAGTAGAAAATCAATTAACAGGAGAAAAAGAAGATCCTGTGAAGTGTTAATACTACTTTACAACACTTTAGTAAGACCACACTTTAAATATTGTACCCCGTTTGGGTCACCACCATTTTGAAGAGATGCTGAGACTCTAGAAAGAGTGCAGAGAAGAGCAACAAAGAGGATTAGGGGACTGGAAGCTAAAACATAGGAAGAACGGTTGCAGGAACTGGGTATGTCTAGTTTAATGAAAAGAAGGACCAGGGGAGACATGATAGCAGTCTTCCAATATTTGAGGGGCTGCCACAAAGAAGAGGGAGTCAAGCTATTCTCCAAAGGATCTGAGGGTAGGACAAGAAGCAATGGGTGGAAACTAATCAAGGAGAGAAGCAACTTAGAACTAAGGAGAAATTTCCTAACAGTGAGAACAATTAACCAGTGGAACAATTTCCCTCCAGAAGTTGTGAATGCTCCATCTTTTAAGAAGATGTTGGATAACCATTTATCTGAAGTGGTGTAGGGTTTCCTGCCTAAGCAGAGGGTAGGACTAGAAGACCTCCAAGGTCCCTTCCAACTCTGTTATTCTATTTCCTCTGGGTGGTGTTTTTTTTTAACTTTTCCCTTTGTAAAATGAAGCCCTCGTAATATTGAGATTCCTCGAAAACTGGAGAATGGCTGGAAGCTTCAGCTGAATGGGACAGAAAAAGCATTGTTAAGAAGCTTCTAATCCTACGGGGTTAGGATACGCAACCAAAGGAAGAGCAGAGAAAGGGAAAAGGACTCACCTGGGACAGGGTTTGGGGATCTCAGAGGGAGGCTGTATCCAGGGAAGACAAACCCCAAAAGGACAAAGAAGATGATAGGCGACATTGTGAAATTCAGCTCCCAGCAAGTTTATAATTTCAGCCAGATGAAGAAAATGAGCTTCCAGAGCTTTGGGAGGAAGTATTCAAGATGACCCAGAGGTGTGAATTTAAACATAATCAGAGGGTAGTTTTGGCATCGCATGTTCTTGGTTCTTTTTCCCCATTGCCTCTATTCATTTGGTTCTCCTCCAATCCCATTCGACTCTTATCCTGGAACAATATTGACTTGAGTGGCCACATGACACCCAGTGTTGGCAACGGCTGAGATTCTGATCCCTCTTTGTCTTCAACTGTGTAGCCAAAAATGTTTAATGTGCAAACATGCAACAGTCAATCAGTTGTCATCCACTAAATTATATAATAAGAGACTCTATTTGCATTCATTGACTCCACACCGATAAAAGGAATTACAGGGTCATAAAAAAACGTATTTGCAAATAATCTGAAAAATGGAAAGCCATTTTTTTTTTAAAAAAACGAGGGACTTTGAGAAAGGTGACAAATCTGCAAGTATTTATTTATTCATTCATAGAATGTATAAGGTAAGGTAAAGGTTCCCCTCACACATATGTGCTAGTCGTTCCCAACTCTAGGGGGCAGTGCTCATCTCCGTTTCAAAGCCGAAGAGCCAGCGCTCTCCAAAGACGTCTCCGTGGTCATGTGGCCGGCATGATTAAACGCCGAAGGTGCACAGAACGCTGCTCCCTTCCCACCAAAGGTGGTTCCTATTTTTCTACCTGCATTTTTATGTGCTTTCAAACTGCTAGATTGGCAGAAGCTGGTAAAAGTAACGGGAGCTCAGTCCATTACGCGGCGCTAGGGATTCAAGCCGCTGAACTGCTGACCTTTCTGATCGACAAGCTCAGTGCCTTAGCCATTGAGCCCCCGTGTTCCTCACTACCCTACAGTACTATTATAAAGTAACAGTAACTGACCGGTACTTGGGGATCCTGCTAGACTTACAACTCCCTTTATCCTCTACATGGGGCTGCCCTTGAAGACTGTACTGGAGCTATGACTGGCACATGATTAAACATCGTGGGCAGCAATGGAGCAGTTCATATTACATTGAAGGGACCCAACATCTAACTGAGCTTCAATAGTTGCCAGTAGGCATCTGGATACAATACAAGATAGCGGTCATCCTTTACGAAGCCAAGTAGGTCATCTGAAGGTCATCTATCCAGGAGAGCCCGTAGCAGAAGAGAAGACTTCCAGGGGCCATTTTGTTAAAGGATAAGGAATCCATGAAATAGGGACACGTCAACCGTTCAGTTGTGCCAGCAAAACAAACACACCTTCTCCGTGTCCTGGTTCTCCCTGAAGGCATTTAGCCCCATGGCTTTGGTGACACAACAAAACTACAGTGTGCGATTCAGAGAGAAGACGTGATGTGCTGGAAGATTCATGTCTGCAAATATCATTTCTGTTGACAAAGGAATAAATCCCCTTTTGCGGACCTGCCCTCTTTTGTCCTTCCTGGAGCAATTCACCTCGACACACTTTGGACACGAAACAATGGGTTTTCATTGTGAACAGAGGCTTTTGATGGGGAGCAGAGCTGGTGGGAGAAGGAGTGGTGGGAGAAGAAGGCAGTGGATTCAGCTTTTAAATGACCACCGGTCATTGATGTCCAGTTCTGTGCAAGTGCAGAACAATTGTAATTGATGAAATGTATTTGCATTTCTTTCTTTTTTTAACGTTTTGCACATACGCATACGTATTTTCCCCCTAGCTCTAAGTTCTTTTTTTCTCCTTAGTTTTAAGTTCTATTTTCCTTCTTAGTTCTAAGTTCTATTTTCCTCCTCAGTTCTAAATTCTATTTTCCTCCTTAGTTCTAAGTTCTTTTTTTCTCCTTAGTTTTAAGTTCTATTTTCCTCCTTAGTTCTACATACTACATTGGATTTTTCTCCTTAGTTCTCCATTTTTTCTCCTTAGCTCTTTCTATTTTTCTCTTTACTTCGAAGTTCTATTTTTCTCCTCAGTTCTAAGTTCTATTTTCCTTCTTAGTTCTAAGTTCTATTTTCCTCCTTAGTTCTAAGTTCTATTTCCCTTCTTAGTTCTAAGTTCTATTTCCCTTCTTAGTTCTAATTTCTATTTTCCTCCTTTGTTCTAAGTTCTATTTTCCTCCTCAGTTCTGTTCTATTTTCCTCCTTAGTTCTAAGTTCTATTTTCCTCCTTAGTTCTAAGTTCTATTTTCCTCCTTAGTTCTAAGATCTATTTTCCTCCTCAGTTCTAAGTTCTATTTTCCTTCTTAGTTCTAAATTCTATTTTCCTCCTCAGTTCTAAGTTCTATTTTTCTCCTTAGTTCTAAATTCTATTTTCCTCCTCAGTTCTAAGTTCTATTTCCCTTCTTAGTTCTAAATTCTATTTTCCTCCTCAGTTCTAAGTTCTATTTTCCTCCTTTGTTCTAAGTTCTATTTTCCTCCTCAGTTCTAAGTTCTATTTTCCTCCTCAGTTCTAAGTTCTATTTTTCTCCTTAGTTCTAAGTTCTATTTTCCTCCTCAGTTCTAAGTTCTATTTCCCTTCTTAGTTCTTCAGGTTAGGCTCCTGAACTCTCCTGAGGGCTCTGGAGGGCGAAAAACGGACTTACAGGGAACTCAGAAGTTCGGGAATGAAGACTTCTGGTTTGTCTGTAGGGCTGATTTTCGACCTCTGGGGCCTTCAGGGAAGCCTCCTGAAGGCTCTGGAGGGCGAAAAATGGACTTACAGGGAACCCGGAAATTCGGGAATGGTGACTTCTGGTTTGTCTGTAGGGCCGATTTTCGACCTCCAGAGTCTTCAGGAGGCTTCCCTAAAGGCTCCGGAGGGAGAAAAATGGACCTATGAGCAAACCGGAAGTCCCTTCCCAAACTTTGGGTTTGTTCATAGATTTGGTTTTTCAGGCTCCGGAGGGTGAAAAATGGCCTCAGAAGAAGGCCAAAGTCATCTGGCCAATGCATGCATGTGCGCTGGAGCTGACAGGACAATGCCTCGCCTGCCCTAACTAATGGCTCTGTGTGCCACCCAACACATGACATAGATTCGCCAACCCGGCCTTAGTGCTTTGTTGGTGAGTTTGTGCCGGAGGAGATAAACTGCATTTTCAAACCGTCTCTGTGTGTGGTTGATTTCTTTAACCCTTCGGAACCTGACAGAACAAAGAAAAGAAACTTAGAAGGAATGCCTGTCGGCATCAGGGAGGATGATGGAGAGGTCAACTATGGATGGTGTTACCGGGTTCTACTTCACAGTCTTCTGGATTACAGGGAAAGGCAAGGTTTTGTGGCCCACATGGCAAAAGTAGATATCTTCATCATTCCATTCCTGCTTGCCGATGGCCAACCTGCGGAAAAGGAAATACTGTTCGGGGGTCTTGGACTGTAGATCGGCTTGGCCAGTGGAGTATGCCGATTCCCTCACCGGTTGCCTATTCTGGAGCCATTGCACCAAGAAGTTGCTGGGATAAACAGATTCTATTAGGCATGAGAAGAAGAGTGTTTCTCGCAAAGGCCGTTGTTCCGCTGGAGTTGGAAAGATGGAGTGAGACGGAACGCTTGGCTTTCCATCTGAACCATGGGAAAGAAAAGGAAAAAGAGTGAGCAGGATATTTAGTGCTCATTCTTTATCATGTTTAATGGTAGCTGCTGCTTAAATGTTGAAAACATTTCTCTTTGTCATAGATCTGTGAGGGTGAACCTATGAAATGCATGCCACAGGTGATGCACAGAGTCCTCTCTGCGGGCACGCAAGCCATTGTCAGCTCCTGCCAGCCCACCAGGGCCTCCCACCAGCCAGGTGATTTTTTTTGTCTCTGCCACGCATGCCATGCATTCCTCTAAAAAAAATGCCCTCTATAGGAGGAGGCGGGAGAACTACGTGCCTCATTGAGTCTGACTTTATGATCACTCGAGCAGAGTTAAGCAAGGGTTAAAAGCAGAAAAATTCCTTATGTAGATGAGGCACGTTGTTCTCCCGCCTCCTCTTGTAGAGGGCGTTTTTTTAGAGGCTTTTTTAAACAGTTAAGCAGAGTCATCCACTGGGGACTCTGGCAGCAGCTAACCCAGCCTGACCTCAGCAGCTCAGTTCCACCACAAATCCGCGAAGCCCTTATCCGCGGAGACATAAGCACAAAGACTAATTTGCGCCGTTCGAAGCGCTAAGGAAAAACGCGACAGTACCGCGATGACATAATTGCGGAGGGCAAATCCACGCATTCCCAAGCACTCAGTACCCTAAACCTAATCCTAAACCTAATCCTAAACCTAATCCTAAACCTAACCCTAAACCTAACCCTAAACCTAACCCTAAACCTAACCCTAAACCTAACCCTAAACCTAACCCTAAACCTAACCCTAAACCTAACCCTAAACCTAACCCTAAACCTAACCCTAAACCTAACCCTAAACCTAACCCTAAACCTAACTCTAAACCTAACCCTAAAACAAACCCCTAAACCTAATCCTAACCCTTACCTTAATTGAAATCGGCTTTCTATTTCATGCCTTCACCCTTCTGATACACAGTACACATTGTGAATCTTTGTGTTCAAAGCTGTCAGGAAATATATTCATTAGTCCCGGGGTTAGAGAACAATTCTGCTTCCTTCTTGGCTCAGATCCTGGAAGTCTTCTTACTCGCAAGATATGGGAGAAAGATTTTGAGATCTGGGCAAAGAGACTGTGTCAAAGGAACAGTCATAGAAGAGATAGCAGAGTCTCAGCTACATAGTGGGAGTAGCAAGAGGCTCATAAGAGCTGCTGAGCTTGTCGATCAGAAAGGTCAGCAGTTCGGTAGTTTGAATCCCTAGTGCCACATGACGGAGTGAGCTCCCATTACTTGTCCCAGCTTCTGCCAACCCAGCAGTTTGAAAGGACGTAAACATGGAAGTAGAAAAATAGAAACCACCTTTGGTGGGAAGGTAACAGCGTTCCGTGCCCATGGGGCCACCTCTTTGGCTTCGAAATGGAGATGAGCACCACCCCCTAGAGTCAGGAACGACTAGCACATATGTGTGATCTTTTTAACAGAGTTGGAAGGGACCTTAGAGGTTTTCTAGTCCAAACCCCTACTCAAGCAGGAAACCCTATACCATTGTGTTCCAATATCTCAGGGGCTGCCACAAAGAAGAGGGAGTCAAGCTATTCTCCAAAGCACATGAGGGCAGGACAAGAAGCAATGGGTGGAAAATAATCAAGGAGAGAAGCAACTTAGAACTAAGGAGAAATTTCCGGACCGTTAGAACAATTAATCAGTGGAACAACTTGCCTCCAAAAGTTGTGAATGCTCCATCTTTTAAGAAAATGTTGGATAACCATTTGTCTGAAGTGGTGTAGGGTTTCCTGCCTAAGCAGAGGGTTGGACTAGAAGACCTCCAAGGTCCCTTCCAACTCTGTTATTCTATTTCCTCTGGGTGGTGTTTTTTTTAACTTTTTGCTTTGTAAAATGAAGCCCTCGTAATATTGAGATTCCTCGAAAACTGGAGAATGGCTGGAAGCTTCAGCTGAATGGGACAGAAAAAGCATTGTCGAGAAGCTTCTAATCCTAGAGGGTTAGGATACTCAACCAAAGGAAGAGCAGAGAAAAGGAGGAGGACTTACCTGGGACAGAGTTTGGGGGTCTCAGAGGAAGGCTGTGTCCAGGGAAGACAAACCCCAAAAGGACAAAGAAGATGATAGGCCACATTGTGAAATTCAGCTCCCAGCAGGTATATAATTTCAGCCAGATGAAGAAAATGAGCTTCCAGAGCTTTGGGAGGAAGTATTCAAGATGACCCAGAGGTGTGAATTTAAACATAATCAGAAGGTAGTTTTGGCATCGCATGTTCTTGGTTCTTTTTCCCCATTGGCTCTATTCATTTGGTTCTCCTCCAATCCCATTCGACTCTTATCCTGGAACAATATTGACTTGAGTGGCCACATGACACCCAGTGTTGGCAACGGCTGAGATTCTGATCCCTCTTTGGCCTCAACTGTGTAGCCAAAAATGTTTAATGTGCAAACATGCAACTGTCAACCAGTTGTCATCCACTAAATTATAATAAAGACTCTATTGCATTCGTTGACTCGAATCGTTGATTCGTTGAAGTTCGTAGTTTGCCTGAACCGATACGAACCAGTTGAATGGTATCTCTGATGTTTTCTTATCTTCTGGATAGTATTCCATATTCATTGGAAAAACTCAAAGTGTGATAATCTTCCATCTCCTGAGGGGAAAGCAGAGTTCCCCAGACTCATGAAATGAAAGTCCAAGCTCTATTTTCCTCCTTAGCTCTAAGTTCTAATTTTCTCCTTAGTTCTAAGTTCTATTTTCCTCCTTAGTTCTAAGTTCTATTTTCCTCCTTAGTTCTAAGTTCTATTTTCCTCCTTTGTTCCAAGTTCTATTTTCCTCCTTAGTTCTAAGTTCTATTTTCCTCCTTAGTTCTAAGTTCTATTTTCCTCCTTAGTTCTAAGTTCTATTTTCCTCCTTTGTTCCAAGTTCTATTTTCCTCCTTAGTTCTAAGTTCTATTTTCCACCTTTGTTCTAAGTTCTATTTTCCTCCTTAGTTCTAAGTTCTATTTTTCTCCTCAGTTCTAAGTTCTATTTTCCTTCTTATTTCTAAGCTCTATTTTCCTTCTTATTTCTAAGTTCTATTTTCCTCCTCAGTTCTAAGTTCTATTTTTCTCCTCAGTTCTAAGTTCTATTTTCCTCCTCAGTTCTAAGTTCTATTTTCCTCCTTAGTTCTAAGTTCTATTTTCCTCCTCAGTTCTAAGTTCTATTTTCCTCCTTAGTTCTAAGTTCTATTTCCCTCCTCAGTTCTAAGTTCTATTTTCCTCCTTAGCTCTAAGTTCTATTTTCCTCCTTAGTTCTAAATTCTATTTTCCTCCTTACTTCTAAATTCTATTTTCCTCCTCAGTTCTAAGTTCTATTTTCCTTCTTATTTCTAAGTTCTATTTTCCTCCTTAGTTCTAAGTTCTATTTTCCTCCTTAGTTCTAAGTTCTATTTTCCTCCTTAGTTCTAAGTTCTATTTTCCTCCTTTGTTCTAAGTTCTATTTTCCTCCTTAGTTCTAAGTTCTATTTTCCTCCTTGGTTCTAAGTTCTATTTTCCTCCTTTGTTCTAAGTTCTATTTTCCTCCTTAGTTCTAAGTTCTATTTTTCTCCTCAGTTCTAAGTTCTATTTTCCTTCTTATTTCTAAGCTCTATTTTCCTTCTTATTTCTAAGTTCTATTTTCCTCCTCAGTTCTAAGTTCTATTTTTCTCCTCAGTTCTAAGTTCTATTTTCCTCCTCAGTTCTAAGTTCTATTTTCCTCCTTAGTTCTAAGTTCTATTTCCCTCCTCAGTTCTAAGTTCTATTTTTCTCCTTAGTTCTAAGTTCTATTTCCCTCCTCAGTTCTAAGTTCTATTTTCCTCCTCAGTTCTAAGTTCTATTTTTCTCCTTAGTTCTAAGTTCTATTTTTCTCCTTAGTTCTAAGTTCTATTTTTCTCCTCAGTTCTAAGTTCTATTTTCCTTCTTATTTCTAAGTTCTATTTTCCTCCTTAGTTCTAAGTTCTATTTTTCTCCTTTGTTCTAAGTTCTATTTTCCTCCTTAGTTCTAAGTTCTATTTTCCTCCTCAGTTCTAAGTTCTATTTTCCTCCTCAGTTCTAAGTTCTATTTCCCTCCTTAGTTCTAAGTTCTATTTTTCTCCTCAGTTGTAAGTTCTATTTTCCTTCTTATTTCTAAGTTCTATTTTCCTTGTTATTTCTAAGTTCTATTTTCCTCCTCAGTTCTAAGTTCTCTTTTTCTCCTTAGTTCTAAGTTCTATTTTTCTCCTCAGTTCTAAGTTCTATTTTCCTTCTTATTTCTAAGTTCTATTTTCCTCCTTAGTTCTAAGTTCTATTTTCCTCCTTCGTTCTAAGTTCTATTTTCCTCCTTAGTTCTAAGTTCTATTTTCCTCCTTAGTTCTAAGTTCTATTTTCCTCCTTAGTTCTAAGTTCTATTTTCCTCCTTAGTTCTAAGTTCTATTTTCCTCCTTAGTTCTAAGTTCTATTTTCCTCCTTAGTTCTAAGTTCTATTTTCCTCCTTTGTTCTAAGTTCTATTTTCCTCCTTAGTTCTAAGTTCTATTTTTCTCCTCAGTTCTAAGTTCTATTTTCCTTCTTATTTCTAAGCTCTATTTTCCTTCTTATTTCTAAGTTCTATTTTCCTCCTCAGTTCTAAGTTCTATTTTTCTCCTCAGTTCTAAGTTCTATTTTCCTCCTCAGTTCTAAGTTCTATTTTTCTCCTCAGTTCTAAGTTCTATTTTCCTTCTTATTTCTAAGTTCTATTTTCCTCCTTCGTTCTAAGTTCTATTTTCCTCCTTCGTTCTAAGTTCTATTTTCCTCCTTAGTTCTAAATTCTATTTTCCTCCTCAGTTCTAAGTTCTATTTTCCTTCTTATTTCTAAGCTCTATTTTCCTTCTTAGAAATAAGAAGTTAAGAAAATAAGTTCTATTTTCCTCCTCAGTTCTAAGTTCTATTTTTCTCCTCAGTTCTAAGTTCTATTCTCCTCCTCAGTTCTAAGTTCTATTTTCCTCCTCAGTTCTAAGTTCTATTTTCCTCCTTAGTTCTAAGTTCTATTTCCCTCCTCAGTTCTAAGTTCTATTTTTCTCCTTAGTTCTAAGTTCTATTTCCCTCCTCAGTTCTAAGTTCTATTTTCCTCCTCAGTTCTAAGTTCTATTTTCCTCCTCAGTTCTAAGTTCTATTTTTCTCCTTAGTTCTAAGTTCTATTTTCCTCCTTAGTTCTAAGTTCTATTTTTCTCCTCAGTTCTAAGTTCTATTTTCCTCCTCAGTTCTAAGTTCTATTTCCCTCCTTAGTTCTAAGTTCTATTTTTCTCCTCAGTTCTAAGTTCTATTTTCCTTCTTATTTCTAAGCTCTATTTTCCTTCTTATTTCTAAGTTCTATTTTCCTCCTCAGTTCTAAGTTCTATTTTTCTCCTCAGTTCTAAGTTCTATTTTCCTCCTCAGTTCTAAGTTCTATTTTTCTCCTCAGTTCTAAGTTCTATTTTCCTTCTTATTTCTAAGTTCTATTTTCCTCCTTAGTTCTAAGTTCTATTTTCCTCCTTCGTTCTAAGTTCTATTTTCCTCCTTAGTTCTAAATTCTATTTTCCTCCTCAGTTCTAAGTTCTATTTTCCTTCTTATTTCTAAGCTCTATTTTCCTTCTTAGAAATAAGAAGTTAAGAAAATAAGTTCTATTTTCCTCCTCAGTTCTAAGTTCTATTTTTCTCCTCAGTTCTAAGTTCTATTCTCCTCCTCAGTTCTAAGTTCTATTTTCCTCCTCAGTTCTAAGTTCTATTTTCCTCCTTAGTTCTAAGTTCTATTTCCCTCCTCAGTTCTAAGTTCTATTTTTCTCCTTAGTTCTAAGTTCTATTTCCCTCCTCAGTTCTAAGTTCTATTTTCCTCCTCAGTTCTAAGTTCTATTTTCCTCCTCAGTTCTAAGTTCTATTTTTCTCCTTAGTTCTAAGTTCTATTTTCCTCCTTAGTTCTAAGTTCTATTTTTCTCCTCAGTTCTAAGTTCTATTTTCCTCCTCAGTTCTAAGTTCTATTTCCCTCCTTAGTTCTAAGTTCTATTTTTCTCCTCAGTTGTAAGTTCTATTTTCCTTCTTATTTCTAAGTTCTATTTTCCTTGTTATTTCTAAGTTCTATTTTCCTCCTTAGTTCTAAGTTCTATTTTTCTCCTCAGTTCTAAGTTCTATTTTCCTTCTTATTTCTAAGTTCTATTTTCCTCCTTAGTTCTAAGTTCTATTTTCCTCCTTAGTTCTAAGTTCTATTTTCCTCCTTAGTTCTAAGTTCTATTTTCCTCCTTTGTTCTAAGTTCTATTTTCCTCCTTAGTTCTAAGTTCTATTTTCCTCCTTGGTTCTAAGTTCTATTTTCCACCTTTGTTCTAAGTTCTATTTTCCTCCTTAGTTCTAAGTTCTATTTTCCTCCTCAGTTCTAAGTTCTATTTTCCTCCTTAGTTCTAAGTTCTATTTCCCTCCTCAGTTCTAAGTTCTATTTTTCTCCTTTGTTCTAAGTTCTATTTTCCTCCTTAGTTCTAAGTTCTATTTTTCTCCTCAGTTCTAAGTTCTATTTTCCTCCTCAGTTCTAAGTTCTATTTCCCTCCTTAGTTCTAAGTTCTATTTTTCTCCTCAGTTGTAAGTTCTATTTTCCTTCTTATTTCTAAGTTCTATTTTCCTTGTTATTTCTAAGTTCTATTTTCCTTCTTATTTCTAAGTTCTATTTTCCTCCTTAGTTCTAAGTTCTATTTTTCTCCTCAGTTCTAAGTTCTATTTTCCTTCTTATTTCTAAGTTCTATTTTCCTCCTTAGTTCTAAGTTCTATTTTCCTCCTTCGTTCTAAGTTCTATTTTCCTCCTTAGTTCTAAGTTCTATTTTCCTCCTTAGTTCTAAATTCTATTTTCCTCCTTAGTTCTAAATTCTATTTTCCTCCTCAGTTCTAAGTTCTATTTTCCTTCTTATTTCTAAGTTCTATTTTCCTCCTTAGTTCTAAGTTCTATTTTCCTCCTTAGTTCTAAGTTCTATTTTCCTCCTTCGTTCTAAGTTCTATTTTCCTCCTTAGTTCTAAGTTCTATTTTCCTCCTTAGTTCTAAGTTCTATTTTCCTCCTTAGTTCTAAGTTCTATTTTCCTCCTTTGTTCTAAGTTCTATTTTCCTCCTTAGTTCTAAGTTCTATTTTCCTCCTTAGTTCTAAGTTCTATTTTCCACCTTTGTTCTAAGTTCTATTTTCCTCCTTAATTCTAAGTTCTATTTTTCTCCTCAGTTCTAAGTTCTATTTTCCTTCTTATTTCTAAGCTCTATTTTCCTTCTTATTTCTAAGTTCTATTTTCCTCCTCAGTTCTAAGTTCTATTTTTCTCCTCAGTTCTAAGTTCTATTTTCCTCCTCAGTTCTAAGTTCTATTTTCCTCCTTAGTTCTAAGTTCTATTTCCCTCCTCAGTTCTAAGTTCTATTTTTCTCCTTAGTTCTAAGTTCTATTTCCCTCCTCAGTTCTAAGTTCTATTTTCCTCCTCAGTTCTAAGTTCTATTTTTCTCCTTAGTTCTAAGTTCTATTTTTCTCCTCAGTTCTAAGTTCTATTTTCCTTCTTATTTCTAAGTTCTATTTTCCTCCTTAGTTCTAAGTTCTATTTTTCTCCTTTGTTCTAAGTTCTATTTTCCTCCTTAGTTCTAAGTTCTATTTTTCTCCTCAGTTCTAAGTTCTATTTCCCTCCTTAGTTCTAAGTTCTATTTTTCTCCTCAGTTGTAAGTTCTATTTTCCTTCTTATTTCTAAGTTCTATTTTCCTTGTTATTTCTAAGTTCTATTTTCCTCCTCAGTTCTAAGTTCTATTTTTCTCCTTAGTTCTAAGTTCTATTTTTCTCCTCAGTTCTAAGTTCTATTTTCCTTCTTATTTCTAAGTTCTATTTTCCTCCTTAGTTCTAAGTTCTATTTTCCTCCTTCGTTCTAAGTTCTATTTTCCTCCTTAGTTCTAAGTTCTATTTTCCTCCTTAGTTCTAAATTCTATTTTCCTCCTTAGTTCTAAATTCTATTTTCCTCCTCAGTTCTAAGTTCTATTTTCCTTCTTATTTCTAAGTTCTATTTTCCTCCTTAGTTCTAAGTTCTATTTTCCTCCTTAGTTCTAAATTCTATTTTCCTCCTTCGTTCTAAGTTCTATTTTCCTCCTTAGTTCTAAGTTCTATTTTCCTTCTTATTTCTAAGTTCTATTTTCCTCCTTAGTTCTAAGTTCTATTTTTCTCCTTAGTTCTAAGTTCTATTTTTCTCCTTTGTTCTAAGTTCTATTTTTCTCCTTAGTTCTAAGTTCTATTTTTCTCCTCAGTTCTAAGTTCTATTTTCCTCCTCAGTTCTAAGTTCTATTTCCCTCCTTAGTTCTAAGTTCTATTTTTCTCCTCAGTTGTAAGTTCTATTTTCCTTCTTATTTCTAAGTTCTATTTTCCTTGTTATTTCCAAGTTCTATTTTCCTCCTCAGTTCTAAGTTCTAATTTTTTGGCAAGGGCAAGAACTAAAAGACAAATGATTGGTGGACTAATGAAAGAAAAAGGTGGAAAGGAGAAGTAGAGAACTCATCCACAGTAACTTTTCTAAGGCTCAGTGGGGGCCTGTATCCAGGGAAAATAAATCCCTCCAAGAAGTTGTTGAACAACATTGTGCAAACTAGTCTGAAGTCTTCTAAGCAGTGGTGGAATGCAAATTTTTTTACTGCCGGTTCTGTGGGCGTGGCTTGCTGCATGTGGTATGGCTTGGTGGGTGTGGCTTGGGAGACTTGGCAGAGGAAGGTTACTGCAAAATCCCTCTTCTTGGCAGATTTTCAAGTGCTGGATTACTGTTATCATATCAGCCCTAATTTTTCTTTTTTTTAGACCAGTGTTTCCCAAACTTTTGACATAGGTGTACCCCTTCTATAATTTTTGTAACGCTGAGTACCCCTCATAAAAAACATATGCTTTAATAAAAATCAAAATATATTTATATATTAATTTCATTATTTCCTGTTCGTTGATTGCTACTACAATCATTACTTTCTTTCGGTTTAGTAGTTCCAGATTTCAACCAGCGATCCATAATCTCTGTTAGGGATAAAAATTGTATTTTATAAAAATAATCAAAATCAGTGGAACATACTAAAGCACGATAACAGGCGCCCAGAACTAACTATTAAAGAAGTAAGTTGTCTCTGTAACGAAGTGCAGTATATTCACACCATGTCACGCCTCATAAGACTGTCTAACCATTAGATAACACTGCAATTCTCTGGCGTTTAAACAGCTCCGCAGCTCAACGTCAACTGTTAATGTTCCCGCAGTTTAAAAATGGCCGAACCCGAGCTGCGCGAAGGATGCGCAGAAGTTCCCGCCATAATGAGTTGCGATACGATGTACGATGGCCCCAGTTCCCACGTAAAAACTGTGATACGCGCCTATTTCTTTCCTTGTTCTGTGGGCGCAGCTAAGCACGGTGCAGTGGATATTCCCACGTGATCCCCACCAAACTCCGGTGCAACGTGTACCCCCACCAAACTCTTCCCGTACCCCTGCAGGTACACGTACCACACTTTGGGAAACACTGTTTTAGACTAACCAAACCCACATTTTGCAGTCATTCTTCACATGTTTTAGTCTCCAGGCCTTTGATCATCATAATGGTTCTTCTCTGAACTTTTTCCAAAGTCTCAACATCCTTTTTGTAGCGTGGTGACCAGAATTGGTTGCAAGTATACCCAGTCGTATTTTCTGCAATCGAGTTTGGAGTGGTTTACCCTAAGTTTGTATCTATTGTGTGCTCATGTGTTGTTGTGGTTGAAGCTGAAGTATTCATTGACAGGTAGGACGTTGTGACAGATAAATTTATATACTACGCTTAGGTTGGACCGAAGACAGCAAGGTTCTAAGTTGTCTAAGCTCAAAATTTCAGGTCTGGTGGCATAAGGTATTCTGTTGAGAGCAGAGGAGTAGAGGACTCCTCTCATGAAATATCTCTGGACTCGTTCGATTGTATTTATGTCTGATATGCAGTGCAGGTTCCAGATAGACAAGCTGTATTCGAGGATTGGTCTAGCAAAGGTTTTGTATACCCTAGTTTTCAATTCAACATTACCGGAGAAGAAGCTACGCAAGACTGTCTATCTAAATAGTCACTTATCTGAAATAATACAGGTTCTCCTGCTTGAGCAGGTGGCTGGACTAGAAAACATCCAAGGTCCCTTCCAACTCATTCATTCTATACAGGTCTATACAGAGGTTGGCCGCCACCTGGATTTGCCTACTGGCAATCAATGCAGCTCAAGTAGCCATGAGGACACATGGATACATGGATGGAATGTGAAGTCTATGTTATTCCTCATTGTGTTTCATCTTGTACCAGCCACAGGTCCAGAACAGTCTTCAAGGGCAGCTTCATGTCATGGATGAAGCATTTCTTGATTGATGAATGGACAGAACTGGCAGATAAGATGAATCTTTCAGCAGGAGCTGTAAGTCCAAGAGGACCTCCAAGTAGCACACACAGGTCTGTTACTGTAACCTTATTATAAAGGTGTGGTACGGTACGGTACGGTATAGCAATAGCAATAGCAGTTAGACTTATATACCACTTCATAGAGCTTTCAGCCCTCTCTAAGCAGTTTACAGAGTCACATATCGCCCCCACAGTCTGGGTCCTTATTTCACCCACCTCGGAAGGATGGAAGGCTGAGTCAACCTTGAGCCGGTGAGATTTGAACCGCCAAACTGCAGATAGCAGTCAACTGAAGTGGCCTGCAGTATTGCACTCTAACCACTGCGCCACCTCAGTATGATATGGTATGGTATGGTATGGTATGGTATGGTATGGTATGGTATGGTATGGTATGGTATGGCATGGAGAGCCGACATCAATCTTGCAAGTTGCAGCCTCAGTGAGAACAGCTGGGAAATAGGCTCAGCTGAACCCTGTGAAATCCAGCTGGTAACCGCTGCTGGGGAGTCCTTCGGGGTAATATCCTCCTTGCAGGGGAGGTAAAGGAAGGTGAGGCGCCTCGCTGACCACGAGGAATCTGCAAATTCCTCGCTTGGTCTGAAGCAAGCTCACCCGAATGGCAGCAGGCACGACCGCCATTGATGGCAGTCACAAAGCCGGGACAACACAGGAACCAAAACTGTGCAAGAGTTGTATGGACAGAGCATTGAAACTGGGTGAGATAATTACCAACTTTTACTTAATGGCTTGCAGTAAAAAAAAAAAAGAATATGTAAAGAACACTCCTAAGCTTAAATTAGTTGCATACCAATCTCACGGAGGAAAAGGAAAAAACTCAGGAAGAGAGCTTAAATGCTTCATTGAAGGCTCCAGAGGGCAAAAAACGGCCCTACGGCCAAAGTGGAAGTGACTTGTAGGGCTGTTTTTTTGTGACCCGACAAATGCGCGAACGACAAAAGCGCGCCGACAAAAGCGCGGCGCTAAAACCGTGATGTCAAAAGCGCGCCGACAACAGCACGCCGACAAAAGCACGCCGACAGAAGCGCGATTTAAATTAAGGTAAGGTTTAGGTTTAGGGTTAGGGTTAGGGTTAGGGTTAGGTTTAGGGTTAGGGTTAGGGTTAGGGTTACAGCGCGCTTCTGTCGGCGCGCTGTTGTCGGTGCGCTTCAGCGCTCATTCGTCGATGCGCTTTTGTCGGCACGGTTTTGTCACCGCGGTGTAGTCAGGCACGCTTTTGTCATTCGCGCATTTGTGATAGAACCTGTTTTTTGCCCTCTGGAGCCTTCAGGAGCCTTTAGGAGGTTTCCCTGAAGGTCCCAAGGGGGGGAAAAATGGCCCTACGAGCAAACCAGAAGTGACTTTTTACTGCAAGCCATTAGAGTAAAAGTTGGTAGTTACCTCCGGAAGGCCAAAAATCAGCTGGCCGGCATGTGCATGCACGCTGGAGCTGACATCTTGCATGCCAGCAGATATGGGTCCGGGTGCCACATGTGGCACCCATGCCATAGGTTTGCCATCAGGGCACTAGGACATTTTCCCCCCATGCCACCACTCTGCTAGACAACTAATTCCCACCACGCTGTCTTATGTCCCCGGAGTATCAAACCATATCATGGGGATTTGCCCTCCAAATACTTTGGCCTGCCTTCCGGAATCCCACCATGACAACTTAATCTGGAGCCACCCATGTTTCCTTCTTTAGTAACTGGGAGAAGGACCTTGGAGTCCTAGTGGACAACCATTTAAATATGAGCCAGCCGTGTGCAGCAGCTGCCAAAAAAGCCAACACAGTTCTAGGCTGCATCAACAGAGGGATAGAATCAAGATCACGTGAAGGGTTAATACCACTTTCTAAGGCCTTCGGAAGGCCACACTTGGAATACGGCATCCAGTTTTGGTCCCCACGATGTAGAAAAGATGTGGAGACTCTAGAAAGAATGCAGAGAAGAGCCACCAAGATGATTGGTGGGGCTGGAGGCTAAAACATATGAAGAACGGTTGCAGGGACTGGGGATGTCTAGTTTAATGAAAAGAAGGACTAGGGGAGACATGATAGCAGTCTTCCAATATCTCAGGAGCTGCCACAAAGAAGAGGGAGTCAAGCTATTCTCCAAAGCACCTGAAGGCAGGACAAGAAGCAATGGGTGGAAACCAGTGGTGAAATTCAAAAAAAATTACTACCGGTTCTGTGGTCGTGGTTTGGTGGGCATGGCCTTGGCTACTACCCAGGGGAGAGCCTTCTCTGTAGCAGCTCTGGCCCTTTGGAATGAACTCCCCGCAGAGATCCGGACCCTCACCTCTCTCCAGGCCTTTCGGAAAGCCGTCAAAACCTGGCTGTGCCAGCAGGCCTGGGGTTGATGAGTTCCCCTCCCCTCTCGACTGGTATGGCTGTGTGATTTTCATGCATTTTAATTATGTGTACTGTTGTTTATGTTCTCTTTCCCCCCTGAGTTGTTCGCCGCCCTGAGTCCCTCCTGGAGAAGAGCGGCATACAAATAAACCAAATACAATACAAATACAATACAATGGCAGGGGAAGGATACTGCAAAATCCCCATTCCTACCCCACTCTGGGGCCAGCAAGAGGCAATCTGTGCCGGTTCTCCGAACTACTCAAAATTTTCGCTACGGGTTCTCCAGAACCTGTCAGAACCTGCTGAATTTCACCCCTGGTGGTAACTCATCAAAGAGGGAAGCAACTTAGGACTAAGGAGAAATTTCCTGACAGTGAGAATAATGAATCAGTGGAACAACTTGCCTCCAGAAGTTGTGAATGTTCCAACACTGGGAGTTTTTAAGAAGATGTTAGATAGCCATTTGTCTGAAGTGGTGTAGGGTTTCCTGCCTAAGCAGGGGGTTGGACTAGAAGACCTCCAAGGTCCCTTCCAACTCTGATTCTATTCCGTTCCGTTCCATTATTTGCACATGCAAAGTAAAACGAGTACACCACCATTTCTAACCCCCAAGTTTATTTCATATACGTTGCGGTGCACAGCGCAGTTATGAAAAGCTAAAGTACCCCTGCCATTTTTTGAAAGCTATAAACCCACCAGGACGCAGGGAACAGATGCTGGGATAGGTAAAACTTATGGGAGAAAGGAATGCAATCCAGCTGCCATCAAGACGCGAAAACCAGTCAAATCTACTCGGAGGACGCAGAATCCGAACAGTCCTCCTCGTTGTCTTCGAATTTCCACGTGGTCTGCATAGGTTGTGCGAAGATGGTTCGGTTACATGGATTGACGTTCACGTTCATGGTGGTGAGCAGGAGGTAGCGAGGACCGGCTTTCACCTGCAATGCATTGATTGAAAAGTGCAGCACATACTCGTCGGTACACTTCCCCTTCGTGGTGTGGCGTATAGAGACTTCCTTCGTGGTCACGCTTTCCAAAAGAGGTGGGACTTGTAGTGCTTCATCTGGAGGGTGAACAGAAAGCAGCGGAGGAATTCAAGGGGCCCTTGGGCCATGGGGGCCCAAGGGCAGACTGAACTTCGAACAACCAGTGAACTCAAATTCTTCCTAACAAGAGGTTCTTCCTAACTGAAGTTCTCCTTAACTTCTCAAGGAGGTGCTCCTCACTTCTTTGGGGGGAAGGGTTGAGTGAGGAAACCATAGAGAAGGAGTTGGATTTAGTCAAAGGAACTAAAGTTGAGTGGTAGGAAGAGAGGAGAAAGTTTGTAGCTCGGGGGTTGGGCATGTGGGGTCCTTGATGCCCTCTGAGCTTGGTGGTTTCCTTGCAGATGTTTCATGGCCCAACCAGGAGACATCATCAGTGGTAGAAGGGAGTGGGGCTTGGGAGGAAGAGGAGGAGGAGGAGGAGGAGGGATGGAGGAGGACTGTGAGGTCCTTGGTGCTCTCTGAGCTTGGTGGTTTCCTTGCAGATGTTTCATGACTTAACTAGGGGACATATCAGTCCAAGAAGGGAGTGGGGTTTATGGAGAGGAGAAGGAGAAAAGGAGAAGGGGAAGGGGAAAGGGAAGGTGAAGGAGGAGGAGGAGAAAGAGGAAGAGGAGGAGAAGGAGAAGGAGAAAAGGAGAAGGATAAGGGGTAGCGGAAGCAGAAGGGAAAGGGAAGGGGGAAAGGGAAGGGGAAGGAGGAGGGGGAGAAAGAGGAGGACAAGGAGAAGGAGAAACGGAGAAGGATAAGGGGAAGTGGAAGGGAAAAGGAATGGAGAAAGGGGAAAGGGGAAAGGGGAAAGGGGAAAGGGGAAAGGGGAAAGGGGAAAGAGAAGGGGGGAGGAGGAGGAGGAGGAGGAGGAGGAGGAGGAGGAGGAGGAGGAGGAGGAGAGGAGAAGAGGAAGGAGAAGGGGAAAGGTAAGGGGGGAGGAGGAGGAGGAGAAAAGGAGAAGGGGAAGGGGAAAGGGAAAGGTAAGAGGAAGGAGGAGAAAGAGGAGGAAGAAGAGGAGGAGAAGGGGATAAGAAAGAGGTGCAGAAAGAGAAGGAGAAAAGGAAAAGAGGAAGGGGAAAGGGGAAGGGGAGGAGGAGGAGGAGGAGGAGGAGGAGGAGGAGGAGGAGGGGAAGGAGAAGGAGAAGGAGGAGGAGAAAGATGAAAAGGAGAAGAAGGGGAAGGAGGAGGAGGAGGAAGAAGAGGAGGAGGAGGAACATCATCAGTACTAGAAGGGAGTAGGGTTTGTGGAGAGGAGAAGGGGAAGGGGAAGGAGGAGAGCTGTGAGGTCCTTCATGCTCTCGGAGCTTGCTTGTTTTCTTGCAGATGTTTCATAACCTAACTAGGGAACATCATCACTGCTAGAAAGGAGTGGGATTTGTGAAGAGGAGGAGGAGGGGCAGAGAGGAGGAGGAGGAGGTGAGAAGAAGACAACCGTGGGGCCCTCGGTGCTCTCTGACCTTGGTTGATTCCTTCTTGCAAGAAAAACCAAGCTCCGAGAACGGCAAGGATGCCCCACAAGACGGGAGGACCTGCGAATTCTACCAAGGAAAGACGCAAACAGAAGACTCACCTGAAGATTCCTTCTGGTAGGTCATCGGGATGCTGAGTCCAGAGACCACGAATGCCCAGAGGAGAAAGACGATGCTGGACTGCATGGTGGAATCGCTGTGAAGACCTGTCAGCAGCCGTGAGGGTTATATAGTCTTCCCAAGGACGATGGGAGTGGATGTCCTCGGAACAACTCCAGGCTTCCACGTAAAAAAATGTACGGGAGGGGACACATCGCCTTGGGGGGAGGAATTCTGAGCATTCTTCTCATATTTTTCACCAGTGGAAGGGTTAATCATCACCGTCCCCTCTTTTAATTTGGCTGGGGCAAACTTCTTCTGTGCAAGAGAAGTAGGAAAAGGCAATCCTAGCGTAACTAATAAGATGAAAATGTTTAGGTTTTCCAGTCACTCATGCCCTAAAGCAGACCAGGAAAATTCCAGATGCCTTCCTAAGCAAACAAGTCCATAAAGTCATTTTATTTTATTTCTTTTCTTTTCTTTTCGACTAGCCGATAATCCGGCATTGCCTGGGTGTTTCTTTATAGGGGGGGAAATAGCCGGATAAAATGTAACCAATTTCGTTGTATTTATTTTGTATAATGACAATAAAGATTATACTATACTATGTAATTTCTAGTGTGGGATTTTCCCCCTTACCAGAGGGAGCCCCCTTGTGGAGTACTGTGAAGCCGTTACCACAGCAACTCCATTGTGCTGTACAGTAGAAGTCATTTTAAGGCAGTACAGTAGAAGCCATTTTAAGGCACAACAGGCTGTATCCTAACTGACTTGGTGAAATGGGAAAACCTACAACTATCAATGATAGGAAGAATCTCTACAATGAAAATGAACATCTTACCCAGAATCTTATACCTGTTCTAGACAATCCCAATCAGATTGGGCAAGGACTTTTTTGAAGATCTAAATAAAATAGTTTTGAAGTTTATTTGGCAAGAATAAAACTCAAATTGTTACAAGATGCTAGAAGAAGAGGAGGATTGGGCTCACCTGACTGGGAGATTTTTTTTACTGGGAATCATACCAGAAATTTATAACAAAGACTTAAAATATTTGATTGTAAACGTTTTAACAGCAGCTAGAATCGTATTTGCAAAAAACTGGAAAAATGAAACTATACCAAAACAGGAAGAAGTTATTGGAAAGATAATGGAGTGTGCTGAAATGAGCAAGTTGACATTTGAAATTAGAGAACAAGAAGACGATCAATTTTATAAGATATGGGATTTGTTTTATCAGTGGCTGGAAAAAAAACCCTGGAAATGAAAAATGTTTTACTTATGTTTTAATTGAAAGAGATAAGTGAAAATACAATCACGTTGTTAAATAGGTTAATAACAATACAATGAAAGACTGACATATATATGAATTGAATAATTTAGAATTTTTTGTTTTAAAATGAAGGATAAGGATAATAATGAATCTATGTACATTTGATAGAGGATTGGTGATATAATGTATAACCCTAAATGTATATTATAAAGATATCCTGTTGTTGATGAATAATTTTAATAAGGAAATAATCAAAAACTGGTGTATATATATGAAGTGAATATTTAGAATAACTTGTGGAAAAAGGAAGGAATAACATTTTGGTTTGAATGTATGATGTACAAGAACAATAACGAACATGAGCATACTCGATGGATGATTGGCGGGATTATACATAATTGAAAATAGTGATATATAAACATAAATAGTTGGTAAATTCTTTTATACTGTAAAAATATTCAGAATGAGATAAGCGATTACATAAAGGTATATTGTTATTAAACAGACAATCAAGAATGTAAGGGAAATAGGTTTATTGAAAAGAAAGAAATATTAATCGTAATTGAACATATGTTGTACTATGAAAGTGAGGTATCTAGTTATATTAGACGGAAAATCGGTGATTGTGTATGTAATTGAGAATATGAATGCAAAAACACGTATGTAATGGATGAGAATATTTTATGTTGTTTTTTATGTTTAAAAATTTTAAAAAAATGCAAAAAAAGAAAGAAATTATGTTTGATCCAGACATTTCCCCCCCTGTAAATAACTACCCGAACAACACCAGGTTATTGGCTAGTTGCAAATAACATTCGGGCCCTCGAGGGGAGAAGATTTTTATTAAAGAAACAATTAACGTGTTTCTCGTACATCATTCTGGAGATGTTGCGTCCTGATTTTCCGGGAGAGGATTGTTTTGAGAGTAGCACAAGGGTATCCTTTACATTCTTGAATCATCGCACGGTATGTGGTGGGGTGTTCTCCTAACCCCCAGGACACCAGGAAATAAAAGGGTTCTTTAGGAGGAAAAAAATGACAAACCTGTTTGTTCCTTAGGGGTGATATGATATCTATCCCATATCTCAGGGGCTGCCCCAAAGAAGAGGGAGTCAACCTCTTCTCCAAAGCACCTGAAGGCAAGACAAGAAAAAATAGATGGAAACTAATCAAGGAGAGAAGCAACCTAGAACTATGGAGAAATTTCCGGACAGTGAGAACAATTAACCAGTGAAATGTAAACTTGTAAATGCTCCAACACTGGAAGTTTTAAAGACGAGATTTGTCTGAAATGCTGTAAGGTTGGCGAACCTTTTCAGTACCAAGTATTGAAACGGGAGCGCATGGGCGCGGGGGAGCACCACAAAACCGGAAGCTCAGTTTCTCGGCATACACATCCATGCAAGGGAGCTACCCTTCCGGTTTCCTGCGCTCCCCCACGCAAAGACCAGCTGGGCGGTACCCATGTGCAGGGCAGAACCCCGAAGAGCAATGGGGGACAGCTGGTGTGCCCAGAGAGATGGCTCTGTGTGTCACTTCCAGCGTGCGTGCCATTGGTTCGCCATCACAGGTGTAGGATTTCCTGCTTGAGAAGAAGGGGGTTGGACTAGAAGACCTCCAAGGTCCCTTCCAACTCTGTTATTCTGATATTCCATTCCTTTTCCTACTCGGAATTCACGTTCTGTAGTCCCTAGAAGCATCTTTTTCCCACATTCTCACTTGGTCTCCATCCATCTCTCAGATTTTATTTCCTTCTTTCTGAAAACATCTCATCTCCTTTAACTACCAGTAAGAGGAGGAGGATGGAGGGGGGGGAGGATTTGGGAAATAAGGTAAATGTAAAAGTTCCCCTCGTACATATGTGCTAGTCATTCCCGACTCATCAGGAGGCAGTGCTCATCTCCGTCTCAAAGCCGAAGAGCCAGCGCTGTCCGAAGACGTCTCCATGGTCATGTGGCCAGCATGATTAACGCCAAAGGCGCACGGAACGCTGTTCCTTTCCCACCAAAGGGGTCCCTATTTTCCTACATGCAATTTTACATCCTTTTGAACTGCTAGGTTGGCAGAAGCTGGGGCAAGTCACGAGAGCTCACTCTGTTCGGGATTCGAACCGCTGCACTGCCGACCTTTCTGATTGACAAGCTCAGCGTCTTAGCCACGGAGCCACCGCATCCTTCTCAATTGGAAAATAGGCATTGTCTGACTCTGATTGTAGGAAATAAAGCCCTTCACACAGTCATTTATGGCCTGGTCGCTCGATGCCTTGACTACTGCAATGTGTTCCACATGGGGCCGCCCTCGAAGGCTACCGGAAGCTTCAATGGATCCAGAATGCAGCAGGAGGGGCCATGTTGGGCCTCCCTCCATACGTCCATGTGACGTCTTCCCTTTGCACGAAGTTCATCTGATGTACATTAAAAAGGAGCCGGACTTTGGTTCAGCTCAGTTCCTGTAAGGCAGGGGTGTCAAATTCAAACTCAAGGGCCACGACAAGGTTGTGTTTACCTCGGGGGGGGGGGGGCATGGCCAGGAGGACATGGCCTTAGCCAGCTCGACTTCACTCATGTCGGTGGCACCTATGGGGGTGAGGGTGTGGGGGGATCCACAGAAGAGCTGAGGTGGCGCAGTGGTTAGGGTGCAGTACTGCAGGCCACTTCAGCTGACTGTTATCTGCAGTTCAGCGGTTCTAATCTCACCGGCTCAAGGTTGACTCAGCCTTCCATCCTTCCGAGGTGGGTGAAATAAGGACCCAGACTGTGGGGGCGATATGTGACTCTGTAAACTGCTTAGAGAGGGCTGAAAGCCCTATGAAGCGGTATATAAGTCTAACTGCTATTGCTATTGCTATTTTGCTAGTAGTTTATTTTGCTAGCACTCTGCCAGGGAAAACAGAACTCAGGGGCCTCGTGTGGCACCCCGGGCTCCCTTTCCAGCTGTTACAGTCTCCTGCAGCCCTCTGTGAGCAAAAAGGGCCACCGTGCGCAGCCCCCGCCCCCTTCGCTCTGTTTTCGCCTGGCAGAGGCACTGCGCGCCGGTGCTTCACTGTTTCCAGGACAGCCTCACGGGCCAGATCTAAGCACGCTGTGGGCCTCATCCAGCCACCACAAAACCGCGTTCGACTAAAGCGCGCTCGACGAAACCGCGTAGCTGACGTCATCACAGGGCGATAACAGCGCGGAGACAGAAGCACGCTGTAAACGTTAAACCTAAAATTAACACCTAAACCTAAACCTAACCCCCCCTAAACCTAATCCTAAACCTAACCCTAAACCTAACCCTTAACCTAACCCTAAACCTAATCCTAACCCTTAACCTAACCCTAAACGTAACCCTAACCCTTAACCTAACCCTAACCCTAACCCTTAACCTAACCCTAAACCTAACCCTAAACCTAACCCTAAACCTAACCCTAAACCTAACCCTAAACCTAACCCTAAACCTAACCCTTACCTTAACTTGAATCGGCTTGCTTTTAAAGCACTATTTAAAGCGCCCTTCTTTCTCCGCACTCGCTGTTGTCGCCCTGTTGATGACATCAGCGATGCGGTTTAATCGGGTGCGCTTTAGTCGAGCGCGGTTTTGTCGTGCCACGATCCAGCCTACGGGCCTTGAGCTTGACAACCTGCTGTAGTTGAAGGAATGACAGAATGTGGAGACGGAGTTACAAGAAGAATCTGTTGTGGCCCGCCAGCAGCCAGCAGAGCTGGCAGCAGATTCAGACACTGAGGAGGTTGGGGAGGGACATGGGCCAGTCCTGGAGTCTGGGGAAGGCTCTGATGTGGGCTCTGTGTCGGAGGCAGAGAGGGGGCCAGGGCCGTCTGCCATTTTTCAGCTGCCTTCAGATGCAGACATCAGCGAGGCCGACGAACAGCTGGAGCCTGTTTCCCAGTGTGCGCATGGGCAGAGTTGCCAGAGGAGGGGAACAGCTAAAGAAGAGGGGTCGACTTGGGACTAAGGCCACAGGTGGACGATGAATGGCCCCTCCCAGAGGACATAAAAGAGGAGCGACAGGGGAGTGGAGTTTGCAGGAGTTCGCTTCATTGGCTCGTGACTCTCTTAGACTCCTGGCCAAGTTCTGCAGAGATCGGCCTGTCAGCTCTCCCAGCCAGATAAGGTCTGTGACTGTAAATCCTCCTTTGAAAGGCTTTGCCGGCTGTAACTGAGCAGAATTCACAGCGAATGAATTTTTCTTTTGCCAGGACAAGGAGTTTGTTTCATGCTCTTGGGAAGCCTCGGTCAGAACAGTTATGGCCATTCCCGTTGACCGCATGAGGTCCTCGCTTAACAAACCGCAGTGATTCACTTAGCAACGGCAACTAGGAAGTCGAAGAGATCGCAGGACAGATATAAAAGCTGGGTCACTAGGGGACAGAAATCCGCTCCCAACTGCCCTCATTAAGTGAGGACTACCTACAGACATCTTCCTAATGAATCCCCTTGAGTGTTGCGTGTTCCCACATACGCAACATTATTTTTTTAAAAAATTATACCCCTTTTTTTTTTCATTTTTCTTGTCCCTGCACATAATGAACGGCTTCCTTCATCTACAACTGGGAAACACGCTCGGTGAACGCATTAAATTGCACGGTGACTTTGAAACTGCCCCTTGCTTCGCTTCCCTAATACAATTCCCCGCCCTGAAAAATGCCTTTCAAAATATTATTTTAATTGGGACCCGAAGAGGGGATGAGAAGAGAACCCAGAAGAAGCATTTTAAATGCAGAAGACGGACAGGGAATAATTTTAACTCTCCTGAACCCGCAGCTTTTTAAATTGGGGTGTTAGCAGCTGGATTCTTTGCCTTTGACATTAGCAATTTTCTCTGACAATACACAGAGGAAAGGGAGAGGAACAACTTAGGAAGGCCAGAGAGGAATACTCGGCGTTCCTTTGTTTCTTTTCATGCTTTATGTCAGTGATGGCAAACCTTTTTGTTGTCATGTGCCCACACCTATAATGCAATGCGCACAACACACACACACACACACAGAGAGACAAAAACTCGGTGTGCATGCTGTTTTAGGCCTAGCAGGCCTCCCTGAAGCCGCCTGGGACCAAAAACGGGCCGCGGAGGGCATGCCGCACACACACACACACACACACACACACACACACACTCCCATTTTGGGCCTAACAGGCTTCCCTGAAGCCTCCTGGGACCAAAAATGGGCCGCGGAGGGCATCTCTCTCTCTCTCACACACACACACACACACACACACACACACACACATCCCCGTTTTGGGCCTAGCAGGCCTCCCTGAAGCCTCCTGGGACCAAAAATGGGCCGCGGAGGGCATCTCTCTCTCTCTCTCTCACACACACACACACATCCCCATTTTGGGCCTAGCAGGCCTCCATGAACCCTCCTGGAACCAAAAACGGGCTACGGAGGGCATGCCACACACACACACACACACACACAGAGACACAAAAACATCCCCGTTTTGGGCCTAGCAGGCCTCCCTGAAGCCTCCTGGGACCAAAAACGGGCCGCGGAAGGCATGCCGCACACACACACACACACACACACTCCCATTTTGGGCCTAACAGGCTTCCCTGAAGCCTCCTGGGACCAAAAATGGGCCGCGGAGGGCATCTCTCTCTCTCACACACACACACACACACACACATCCCCGTTTTGGGCCTAGCAGGCCTCCCTGAAGCCTCCTGGGACCAAAAACGGGCCGCGGAAGGCATGCCGCACACACACACACACACACACACACACACACTCCCATTTTGGGCCTAACAGGCTTCCCTGAAGCCTCCTGGGACCAAAAATGGGCCGCGGAGGGCATCTCTCTCTCTCTCTCACACACACACACACACACACACAAACACACACATCCCCGTTTTGGGCCTAGCAGGCCTCCATGAACCCTCCTGGAACCAAAAACGGGCTACGGAGGGCATGCCACACACACACACAAACACACACACAAACACACACACATCCCCATTTTGGGCCTAGCAGGCCTCCCTGAAGCCGCCTGGGACCAAAAACGGGCCGCGGAGGGCATCTCTCTCTCTCTCACACACACACACACACACACACACACACATCCCCATTTTGGGCCTAGCAGGCCTCCCTGAAGCCTCCTGGGACCAAAAACGGGCCGCGGAAGGCATGCCGCACACACACACACACACACACACACTCCCATTTTGGGCCTAACAGGCTTCCCTGAAGCCTCCTGGGACCAAAAATGGGCCGCGGAGGGCATCTCTCTCTCTCTCACACACACACACACACACATCCCCGTTTTGGGCCTAGCAGGCCTCCCTGAAGCCTCCTGGGACCAAAAACGGGCCGCGGAAGGCATGCCGCACACACACACACACACACACACACACACACTCCCATTTTGGGCCTAACAGGCTTCCCTGAAGCCTCCTGGAACCAAAAACGGGCTACGGAGGGCATGCCACACACACACACAAACACACACACAAACACACACACATCCCCATTTTGGGCCTAGCAGGCCTCCCTGAAGCCGCCTGGGACCAAAAACGGGCCGCGGAGGGCATCTCTCTCTCTCTCTCACACACACACACACACACACACACAAACACACACATCCCCGTTTTGGGCCTAGCAGGCCTCCATGAACCCTCCTGGAACCAAAAACGGGCTACGGAGGGCATGCCACACACACACACAAACACACACACAAACACACACACATCCCCATTTTGGGCCTAGCAGGCCTCCCTGAAGCCGCCTGGGACCAAAAACGGGCCGCGGAGGGCATCTCTCTCTCTCTCACACACACACACACACACACACACACACACACACATCCCCATTTTGGGCCTAGCAGGCCTCCCTGAAGCCTCCTGGGACCAAAAACGGGCCGCGGAAGGCATGCCGCACACACACACACACACACACACACACTCCCATTTTGGGCCTAACAGGCTTCCCTGAAGCCTCCTGGGACCAAAAATGGGCCGCGGAGGGCATCTCTCTCTCTCTCACACACACACACACACACATCCCCGTTTTGGGCCTAGCAGGCCTCCCTGAAGCCTCCTGGGACCAAAAACGGGCCGCGGAAGGCATGCCGCACACACACACACACACACACACACACACACACACACTCCCATTTTGGGCCTAACAGGCTTCCCTGAAGCCTCCTGGGACCAAAAATGGGCCGCGGAGGGCATCTCTCTCTCTCACACACACACACACACACACACACACAAACACACACATCCCCGTTTTTGGCCTAGCAGGCCTCCATGAACCCTCCTGGAACCAAAAACGGGCTACGGAGGGCATGCCACACACACACACAAACACACACACAAACACACACACATCCCCATTTTGGGCCTAGCAGGCCTCCCTGAAGCCGCCTGGGACCAAAAACGGGCCGCGGAGGGCATCTCTCTCTCTCACACACACACACACACACACACACACACATCCCCATTTTGGGCCTAGCAGGCCTCCCTGAAGCCGCCTGGGACCAAAAACGGGCCGCGGAGGGCATGCCGCACACACACACACACACACACACACACACACACACTCCCATTTTGGGCCTAACAGGCTTCCCTGAAGCCTCCTGGGACCAAAAATGGGCCGCGGAGGGCATCTCTCTCTCTCTCTCTCTCACACACACACACACACACACAAACACACACATCCCCGTTTTGGGCCTAGCAGGCCTCCATGAACCCTCCTGGAACCAAAAACGGGCTACGGAGGGCATGCCACACACACACACACACACACACACAAACACACACACATCCCCATTTTGGGCCTAGCAGGCCTCCCTGAAGCCGCCTGGGACCAAAAACGGGCCGCGGAGGGTGTTGCATATTCAATATGCAAATACCAGCTGCGACCTGATTGGTTGGTCGTTTTGACAGTTGGTCTGAGTGCTAGTATAAATACCCTGAAAGTTGCAGGGAACGTTTGAATCGCTTGTCACCTGTGTTATAATAAAGATCTGTCTTGCACATGGCTCCTGCGTGTCAATTCCCTCACAACAACAACCCACACGTTACAATAGAGGGCATCTCTCTCTCTCTCTCTCTCTCTCACACACACACACACACACACACACACACATCCCCATTTTGGGCCTAGCAGGCCTCCCTGAAGCCGCCTGGGACCAAAAACGGGCCGCGGAGGGTGTTGCATATTCAATATGCAAATACCAGCTGCGACCTGATTGGTTGGTCGTTTTGACAGTTGGTCTGAGTGCTAGTATAAATACCCTGAAAGTTGCAGGGAACGTTTGAATCGCTTGTCACCTGTGTTATAATAAAGATCTGTCTTGCACATGGCTCCTGCGTGTCAATTCCCTCACAACAACAACCCACACGTTACAATACTGGCGACGAGGGTGGGATTGATATGCGATTCCCGCAGAGCCTAACAACATCAGCCAACGTGAACGCAGTGAACGCAGGGAAAAAATTTTCTTTCCTACATTGAGGGCCTGTCAGGGCCGCCGCTTTGGCCAGCAAGCGACATCAACAGCAGTACCCACCGCCGTGGGCCTCCGGTTGTAGCCAACCTCAGTAAGCTCCCAGGTGCGGCCTCCATCCGTCCGAGGGACGGGCTTCCTACGCTTAACCTCGACTGGAGCCGCCGCCGCTACTCAGGGACGAGCTATGGACCGTGATGGCTAAACTGCTCCAGCTGTGCCTGCCTGCCTGCCTGCCACCAGCTGTTCCTACGGCACTCCAACCGCCTCGTTCCAACCGCTGCGTTCAACAACAGCCTCGTTCTCCAAGCTGCCACCTAGCACCACCGGCTACGCTCTCTCAGCCTGTCTAAAGCCTCTCCAATACTAGCACACTCACAACATACACCAGACTGTCCTCTACACCATGAGCACGTCCACTCCTGTGCAATCCACTTGCCTCTGCTGTGCCTCCGTCTACAGCTCCGCCGCTAGCATATTCAAAAGCCTACTTCCGAGCCGCTTATTAAACTAAAAAAAAAAAAAAAACAACGAGAGCCTCCTTCCGCTGCAAAGGCCACCGCTTGCTTCTCGAACCAACGAGAGCCTCCCTAAAACCAATGAGAGCCTTCCTACAACACAACGAGAGCCTCCCTGCTGCAAAGATTCCAAAGGACCTGTTTTTTTTCCTGGTTCTAAAATTTAGCTACGAAGGACTCACCACCATCTTGAAACAGCGAGGCTGGGCATGCGCAGAACTGGGGGGAAGGAGAGAGATTGAATATGCAAATACCAGCTGCGACGTGATTGGCTGGTCATTTGGTCTTTAGAACTGGGGGGAAGGAGTGTTGCATATTCAATATGCAAATACCAGCTGCGACCTGATTGGTTGGTCGTTTTGACAGTTGGTCTGAGTGCTAGTATAAATACCCTGAAAGTTGCAGGGAACGTTTGAATCGCTTGTCACCTGTGTTATAATAAAGATCTGTCTTGCACATGGCTCCTGCGTGTCAATTCCCTCACAACAACAACCCACACGTTACAATAGAGGGCATCTCTCTCTCTCTCTCACACACACACACACACACACACACACACACACATCCCCATTTTGGGCCTAGCAGGCCTCCCTGAAGCCGCCTGGGACCAAAAACGGGCCGCGGAGGGCATCTCTCTCTCTCACACACACACACACACACACAAACACACACATCCCCATTTTGGGCCTAGCAGGCCTCCCTGAAGCCTCCTGGGACCAAAAACGGGCTACGGAGGGCATGCCACACACACACACACACACACACACAAACACACACACATCCCCATTTTGGGCCTAGCAGGCCTCCCTGAAGCCGCCTGGGACCAAAAACGGGCCGCGGAGGGCATCTCTCTCTCTCTCTCACACACACACACACACACACACACACACACACACACACACATCCCCATTTTGGGCCTAGCAGGCCTCCCTGAAGCCGCCTGGGACCAAAAACGGGCCGCGGAGGGCATCTCTCTCTCTCACACACACACACACACACACAAACACACACATCCCCATTTTGGGCCTAGCAGGCCTCCCTGAAGCCGCCTGGGACCAAAAATGGGCCGCGGAGGGCATCTCTCTCTCTCTCACACACACACACACACACACATCCCCGTTTTGGGCCTAGCAGGCCTCCCTGAAGCCGCCTGGGACCAAAAATGGGCCGCGGAGGGCATCTCTCTCTCTCACACACACACACACACACACACACATCCCCGTTTTGGGCCTAGCAGGCCTCCCTGAAGCCGCCTGGGACCAAAAACGGGCTACGGAGGGCATGCCACACACACACACACACACACACACACAAACACACACACATCCCCATTTTGGGCCTAGCAGGCCTCCCTGAAGCCGCCTGGGACCAAAAACGGGCCGCGGAGGGCATCTCTCTCTCTCACACACACACACACACACACAAACACACACATCCCCATTTTGGGCCTAGCAGGCCTCCATGAACCCTCCTGGAACCAAAAACGGGCTACGGAGGGCATGCCACACACACACACACACACACACAAACACATCCCCGTTTTGGGCCTAGCAGGCCTCCCTGAAGCCTCCTGGGACCAAAAACAGGCCGCAGAGGGCATGCCGCACACACAGACACACACACACACATTTTGGGCCTAGCAGGACTCCCTAAAGCCTAGTCTACATAACAAAGATCATCCTCCCCTTCAGCTTCAGGGTGATGGGATTAAGGCATGATAATATTAGCCCTTTACCCATCTCACCACATCACTAGGCACCTGGGAAGAAGCTGTAGGAAGTTATCACCCAGCCCTCTCCCAGAAAAATGAAATATCCTAAGAAATATTGAAAAGGCAGAATATTTCTCTGGATGTGAAAAGGAAGAAACATGTTTGAAAAGACAGAATAGCTGCCTGCAGCTTCCTGCCCATCCCGCTTTTTCAAGGAACCATTAGAGCCTGAGCTAGTCCACTTTACATAATAAAGAGTTCTCCCCTTCAGCTCCAAAGTAATGGATTAAGGCATGATAATATTGGCCCTTTACCCAACTCACCACATGACATCTGAGAACTCACCCAAACCTGGATTCAAAACGCAGCCTAGAGAGTTGCCCCTGCATGGGCCCATGGGAGTCTGACAACCAATCAGAATACAAGCTCAAGATCAAAGGCCAGAGAAGGCATAAAACCAGGGGCTCAGCTTCTCTTCCTCCCTTCTCTTCTCCACCAACATTGAAGAATGTGATCCACCTTTTCTGTTCAGGAGCTCAAGCCATGGGGTCCGGTCCACCATTCAACCATCTTTCCAAGCAGCCACCATGTTTCCAGTGTCTTTTTCCCCACTTGGAGCTGTGGGAAGTTATCATCCAGCCCTCTCCCAGAAAAATGAAATATCCTAGGAAATATTGAAAAGGCAGAATATTTCTCTGGATGTGAAAAGAAACATGTTTTAAAAGACAATAGTTGCCTATAGCTTTCTGCCCATCCCCAGCTAATGGGCCATTAAGATGGCCAAGCTAGCCCACTTTACATAATAAAGACTTCTCCTCACTGCAGCTGTAGGGGGAAGGGATATTACTCAACTGACCACAAGGCAACTGAGAACTCATCACAGCCTAGAGAGTAGCCCCCTGCATGGCACCATGGGAGTCTGACAACCAGTCAGAATACATTTCTTACACAGGAACAGGAAACAGAGAGGTGGGACTGAACAGGGTATAAAAGCCTAGCAAGCCCCTTCCTCAGCCCTTCTCTTCTTCTCCACCAACATTGAAGCATGTGATCACCTTTTCTGTTCAGGGCTCAAGCCATGTGGCCCTGTCCAACAATAAACCATCTTCCCAAGCAGCCTCCATTGTCTCCAGTGCCTTCTTCCCCACTTGGAGCTGAACCCAGAAGGACATTTCTTCCAACAGAGCCAAACCCAGAAGGACATTTCTTCATGTTTGATAAATAAATAAATGCATGCATGCATGCATGAACGAATGAATGGATGGATCGATCGATGAATAAATAAATAAATATCCTAGACTTGCCTACTTGGCCTTGTAAGTTGTCTTCCTTGCTTTGTTTGAACTCTGCATGGGTACCACTAAAGCAGAAATCCAAAATAAAGAAAGACAAATCAAGAATTGTTGAGTCAAAACTAGGGGGCAACTAAAATATGAGCCGGAAGTGTGCTGCTCTTTGGGGTTGCATTCTAACAAGTGGCCACGGTGGGGAGCTGCAGCTGTTGACCCTGCCTGTTGAATTGAGTTAACGCTCCTAAATTAAATGAATGAATTCCTAATTTAGCACCAATAACGAGGAAGTAACGGGTACCACAGCGCCCCACCGTGGCCACTTGGTAGAATGAAACCAAACGAGCCACAGTAAAGCTCTTCCAATCTTTTAAGAAGCGTAAGGCTGAGGGATTCTGGGAGTTGAAGTCTCCACGACTCGAAATGGCCAAAGGTTGAAACGTACTATATTAGCTAGGCTGGGAGGGATTGCCCGAACCTATTACGGAGGCATCGTTGCCCGCGACAAATATGGCCGCGCTTCCACTTCCGTTTTTAATCGACCGGCAACAAACATGGCTCCACTCCGTCAAAAGGAAGGCTCGACGCACCCGTGACAAATATGGCCACGGTGGATAAGGTCTCCTTAACCTTTGCCCTATTCCCAGAAGGCGTTTCACTCTCCGGGTCGTTATTTCATTTTTATTTATTTTTTTCCGGTCGTCAACTCCGGATCCTTCAGGAGGAAATCGCGAGAAAAGGGACCTTTAGCGTTAGAGAGCGCCTCTCCCGGGAGACGAAAAGCCGCGTTGCCCGTAACCAAAATGGCCGCGGCGGCCTCGGGAAGAGCCTCGCGTCCCTTTCCGGTCACGTGACGAGACCGCCGGTCCTCGAGCCAGCGAGACCATGGCGGCTTTCGGGGCGCTGCGGCGAGCGTGGATGGCGGCGGGGGGGCTCCACGCACAGGTGGGTATGACGTCCTGTGACGTCACGCGCCCCCTGGCGTTGACGGGACATGTAGTCCGCCGGGCCCGCCTCAGGCCTCCGCTGCTCGTCCTTGCAAGGCGAAATGCCCGGTTGACCCAGGACGGAATTAACCGTCGGTCTCCTCGGGTGTCGGGCAGGGAGTCCCAAGGACGAGAGCCGCCTCCTCCTCCCTTCAGAGCCTGGACTTAGGCCCAAACCGGGCCTGGGGGTGTCATCTTAGCTTGTTTCCCCTCAGTTCGTTGTACTTCCTCGCGATGACCTGCAAGGGAAGGTTGGAAAACAGGGAATAATGGCCTGCTTGAGGTTCATCATTCCCTGTTTTTTGCAAATGAGGTCCTCGGGGTCTCCCTGAGCTGGGTTGCTTCCTTGCAGACGTTTCCTGACCAGACTAGGGAACAACATCAGTGCTAGAAAGGAGTGGAGTTTGCAGAGATGAGGAGGAGAAAGAGGATTGTGGGGTCCTTGGGAGTTCTCTGAGCTGAGTGGTTTCCTTGCAGACGTTTTCCAAATGGTATACTATATAGGACCTCCTGCTTGAGCAGGGGGCTGGACTAGAAGACCTCCAAGGTCCCTTCCAGTTCTATTCTGATGAGGAGGATTGTGGGGTCCTTGGTGCCCCCTGAGCTGGCTTGTTTCCTTGCAGACATTTCACGACCAGACTAGGGAACATCATCAGGGTTAGAAGGGAGTGGGGTTTGCAGAGAAGAGGAAGGAGGATTGTGGGAACTTTGGGGCTGAGTTTGGCTGCTTTCCTTGCAGGCGTTTCATAACCAGACTAGGGAACATCATCAGTGCTGGAAGTGTGTGGAGTCTGCAGAGAAGAGGTGGAGGATTGTGGGGTCCTTGGGAGTTCTCTGAGCTGGATTATTTCGTTGCAGACGTTTTTCAAACGGTTTACTAATAGGACCGCCTGCTTGAGCAGGGGGCTGGACTACAAGACCTCCAAGGTCCCTTCCAACTGATGATTCTGACTAGATAACATCATCGGGGCTAGGAGGGAGTTGAGAAGGAGGACGTTTCATGACCAGACTAGGTAACATCAGCAGTGCTAGAAGAGGGCTGTGGTGTCATGAACAGATTAACAAGTGTTGGAAGGGACCTTGGAGGTCATCTAGTCCAACACCCACCCACCCCCCGGGGAGATGCTAGACAGTTTCTGACAGATGACAATCCATGTCTCTTCTTGAAAGCCACCCTGGATGAAGCTCCCACAACTTCCGAAGGCAACTTCTGTTCCATGGGTTGATTGTTCTCACTGTCAGGAAATTTCTCCTTATTTCCAGGTTGAATCTCTCCTTGGTCAGATTCCATCCATTATTCCTTGTCTGGCCTTCAGGTGCTTTGGAAAATAGCTTGATCCCCTCCTCTCTGGGGCAGCCCCTCAAATATTGGAAGACTGCTATCATGTCTCCCCTGGTCCTTCTCTTCTCTAGACTAGCCAAGCCAAGTTCCTGCAACTGTTCTTCATATGTTTGAGCCTCCAGTCCCCTCATCATCCTGGTTGCTCTTCTCTGCACTCTTTCTAGAGTCTCCACATCTTTTTATTATAGTGTGGTGGCCAAAACTGTATGCAGTACTCTAGGTGTGGCCTTACTAAGGCTTTATAAAGTGGTATTAGTACCTCCCTTGATCTTGATTGTATCCCTCTGTTGTTAAGAGCCAAGGTGGCGCAGTGGTTAAATGCAGCACTGCAGGCTACTTCAGCTGACTGCAGTTCTGCAGTTCGGCTGTTCAAATCTCACCGGCTCAGGGTTGACTCAGCCTTCCATCCTTCCGAGGTGGGTAAAATGAGGACCCGGATTGTTGTTGGGGGCGATATGCTGACTCTGTAAACCGCTTAGAGAGGGCTGAAAGCCCTATGAAGCGGTATATAAGTCTAACTGCTATTGCTATAATGCAACTGAGGATTGCATTGGCAATCTATGAGCTGGGTTGTTTCATGACCCAACTAGGGAACATCATCAGTGCTGGAAGGGAGTGGCGTTTGTAGAGAAGAGGAAGGAGGAGGACTGTGGGGTCCTTGGAGATCTCGGAGTTTGGCCGTTTTCTTACAGACGTTTCATTACCACACTATGGAACATCATCAGTATTTAGAAAGGAGTGGTAGGGGCTCTCTTAAGCTTGACCGGTTTATTGCAGACGTTTTCCAAATGGTACAGGGGCTCCTGTTTGAGCAGGGGGCTGGACTAGAAGACCTCCAAGGTCCCTTCCAGCTCTGTTCTGATGAGGAGGATTGTGGGGTCGTTGGTGATCCCTGAGCTGGGTTGATTCCTTGCCAACGTTTCATGACCATACTAGGGAATATCATCAGGGCTAGAAGGGGGTGGGGTTTGCACAGATGAGAAGGACTATCAGGTCTTGGTGCTCCCTGAACTGAATTGTCTCTTTGCAGACATTTCATTAGCAGACTAGGGAACGCCATCAGTGTTAGAAGGGAGTGCGGTTTGCAGAGAAGAGGAGGAGGATGATTGTGGGGTCCTGGATTCTCTTTGAGCTTAGTTGTTTCCTTGTAGACCCTTCACGACCAGACTAGGTAGCATCATCAGTGCTAGAAGGGAGTGAGGTTTGCGGAGAGAAGAGGAGGCTCCCCTGAACGTTGCAAAACCATGAAGGGCCTGGAAAACAGCCGCACATCCCGAGCGTGTGGCTGTTTTACAAGTTGACTCTTCTGCTTTAGATGTTCCGGATCTCTCTCACACACACAAACACACAAAGAAACAAACAAACGTTTATTCGGGTGGTTTTTGCCCACTTCCTTTGCAGGTTCATAGAACAACGGTTCCCCTGAGGTGGTCGCAGGCCAACACATCTTTTGTCCCTCAGCTGAAGGGACGACGTTTTCCTCTTGCTCCTTGGAGACTCACAATCCGATGTCAGAGCACGGCGGCCGTAGCAGGCATCCAGGTACAGATGAAAAGGAAACTTCACCCTCCAAAACTTTGGGATTTGGGAAGAGTTAACGTTTTGCACCCGTGACCCGCTGAACGTTTCATTGGTGCCTTCCAGGTTACTCACGGTGTATCCTCCTCGCCTCTGGAGGAAGTCCTCCCGTTAGAGGAGCTGGGACGGGTTTTGCAAGAGCCGACTTTGGCTGAGCTGGGCCTGAATAGCAACACGCCAGTGGGCCTCATCCTGAAGTTTTTGGAATCGTTCCACTTGGACTTGGGGCTGCCTTGGTGGGGAGCCATTGTGGCAGGTAAAGAAGATTTGTGGGGCAGCGAAGCAGATGGGAACAGAAAGGCATTGTTATGCAGCAGGGGTATCAAACTCAAGGCCGGATCGGGCCGGATCTAGTCCGCGGGGCCACCTGTTGTGGCCCTCCAGTACCTGGCGGCAGAGTCAGACAGTGAGGAGGTTGGGGAGGAACGTCGGCCAGTCCTGGAGTCTGGGGAAGGCTCTGATGAGGGCTCTGCGTCGGAGGCAGAGATGGGGCCAGGGCTGTCTGACAGTTATCAGCTGCCTTCAGAGTCGGAGATAAGTGGGGCAGAAGAACAGCTGGAGCCTGTTCCCAGGGTGCGCATGCGCAGAGCTGTCAGGAGAAGGGAACAGCTAAGAAACAAGGGTAAACAAGAGAGAAAGAGAGATCTATTTCCCACAGAAAAGGAAGCCACACCAGGAGCCACAAAATCGGGATAGGCGTGGCTGTGGGGGGGGGGGAAGGTGTCATATGAGCCAAGGTGGCGCAGTGGTTAAATGCAGCACTGCAGGCTACTGCTAGATCAGCAGGTCAGCGGTTCAAATCTCACCGGCTCAGGGTTGACTCAGCCTTCCATCCTTCCGAGGTGGGTAAAATGAGGACCCAGATTGTTGGGGGCAATATGCTGACTCTCTGTAAACCGCTTAGAGAGGCCTGAAAGGCCTATGAAGCGGTATATAAGTCTACTGCTATTGCTATATGATTGGGTGGGAGTGACATTGAATTGTGGTGGGTTCCTCCGAGTACGGTCTGGTTCAGCCATACCAGTAGAAGCCAGGAGCAGCTGACAACGTACCAGTGCGGTGGCTCGTTTGCCCCACCCACCCGCGTTCTACACCTATTTTTAAAGCAACCGGCCAATTGTGCAGGCGCACACAGCATGTGGCTCCTGCATGAGCCGCAACAAGCAGCTGGGTGTCGCGGAAGTGGTGGGTTGCACAAACAGGACGCCGGCTCCGCGAGCAGCGTACCGGGAGCGACATTAAGAGCAACCCGCCACTGAAACGGGTCCAAATGGCTCTTTGAGTGTTTAAGGTTGGAAACCCCTGAGCTATGGAATTAAGACTTCCTGCATCTCTAAGATAAACTCTTTGACGGACCGAACGTCTGTGTGGATACCAGCAAGCTTGTCTTCATCCTGCAAAATAATGCAATTCTTTTGCCCAATTTCCAGGGACGGTATTTATACGCTGTCTGGTTTTCCCGCTCATTGTAAAGAGCCAGCGAGACGCGGTCAAATTGAACAACCACGTGCCCCAGATTACTGCGCTAACTACTAGAATCAGCGAAGCCAAGAAGGCAGGCAACAGACTACTGTGTAAGTTTAAAATGGGATCAAACCTGAGCGGGATTAACAAAAGCTTTGGGATTAAACAAAGTCTGCAACTGCAGCCGTTAAGGTGAGGTCAGGCTGAAGGAGGACAAAGTGCCTCTAAAATGCAGCGGTGTGGTAGAGGGAGATAGGAATTTTAGTCCACGATCTGGAGGAACCACAAACAGGAAGTGTTTGTAAGCAATGCTGGCCAGACAGGTCTAATTGTATCTTAACATCACATTTTCTGTGTCAGGGTAATGATTTAAGAGCTGGCCAGCTGCTACGATGATGTAATGCTAGGAATGAGTCAGCAAAGTTTTGGGACTGATATCCCTTTAAGAGCCTGTAATAAGAAGAGGCCCTGTTGGGGCATATCTCTCTTTGTGATGTAATTGCTATTTGTTTGAGATCTGATTCAAGTATGTGTATGTATATATTCTTTCTAGATAAAACCACTATTTAAATACAAACCTGTTTACTGTATTTGCTCCTGGGTCGAATCACATAGCCACACTGTGCACAATCTGACACTAACCCTAACCCTGTCTCTTTTCCTCTCAGTTTCACAGGCCGTCATGGATCTGGAACACTACCAGAAAACCCATAATGTTAACCCCCTACGAGGATTAATTGTGCCTTTTGTCCAGGTCAGCTTTTACGGCACGCTTGGAATTGGTTTTCGTGTGCACAGCTTCCTGGCTTGACCTCTTCTTCCCTTCTCGGTCTCAGGCGCCCATTTTCATCTCCTTCTTCTTCGCCCTGCGCAAAATGGCGGAGTGTCCCGTGCCCAGCATGCAGACGGGAGGACTGTGGTGGTTCACTGATCTCACCGTCGCGGATCCTTACTACATACTACCCGTGATGGCAACGGTCACCATGTGGATTGTTATGGAGGTAAGGCTTGGTTATGGTGCTAGGCCAGAAACCGGGATGCTGGGAATTCTAGTTCCACCGTAAGCATGAAAGCTGGCTGGATGACTTTGGGCCAATCGCCAGGCTACGAGGAGTTCTAGTCCAGTCATGCAGGAAAAATGACTGGGTGACTTTACGCTGATCACCAGGCAACAGAGAGTTCTAGATTTGGGCGATTTGAAAGCGAAGTCTGGTTAGATTTTGCTTCCGCTTAGCGATTACTTAAGAGTTCATCCAGATCTCTTCCTCCACCCATCACGATTTTGGCAGGCATGAGAAAGGGTTAGAGTTTGTAGCTATCCAGTCAGCAGACAAGCAAATAATTCAGGATTCATTTATAGAAGAAACGTCTTTATATCCAATAATATAAGACATGATGCATGTATACAATACCCATGCAGCTCTTGCAACATGGTAGAGGAGAAGTAGCTAGTATAAGAACAAGAAGCCAGAACCATCATGCAAGGACAAACAAACTCTTGTATACACAGAACAGTTAAGCTAAGCCACGCCCAGGCTTCGAGCCATCTCATATGGCTCACAACAAATCCTGCGTCTCAGTCACCAAACAGTTCCCATTGGCTGATTTCTTGTTATGGATATTCCAGAATAGAATAGAATAGAATAGAATTCTTTATTGGTCAAGTGGGATTGGACACACAAGGAATTTGTCCCTGGTGCATATGCTGTCAGTGTACATAAGGAGAATAAAATACATTCATCAAGAATAAAAAGATACAACACTTTGTGATAGTCAAGGTTACTAATAAGCTGTCAAATCGTATTAGGAAACAAATACAAATAATATAAATTGAAAGATACAAGCAACATGGTTATAGGCATAAGTGGGAAGAGATAGATACTAGGAAGGAAGAGAAAAATAATACTAATACAATCTTAGTAAATTATTTGACAGTGTTGTGGGAATTAGTTGTTAAGCAGAATGATGGCATTTGGGGGGAAACTGTCGTGTCTAGTTGTTCTGGTGTGCAGTGTCCTATAACATCATTTTGAGGGTAGCAGGTGAAACAATTTATGTTCAGGATGCGAGGGGTCTGTAGTTATTTTCACAGCCCTTTTTGACTTGTGCAGTATACAGGTCCTCAATGGAAGGCAGGTTGATAGCAATTGTTTTTTTTCTGCAGTTCTAATTATAATTTCGTATATACTGACAGAAAGCATTTCTCACCATATAAAAATCTAGCCAGATCTTGGCTAAGGATTGAGTGACTCTCCATTTATCTGAAGCCTGGCTTTAGCTGGATCTTTGGCCCGCTTGTTTCCTGGCAGGCAAATTTAAATGTCAAAATCATCCTGGTGATGATGGGAATGAGGACTGGGGACAGATACGTGAAGCAGGAAGAATTGAAAATTGACCAAAGGTGCCTGGATATCACCTATCTATTTCTCTTTTTTTTCTTCTTCTTCTTCAGGTTGGGATGCAATCAGGACCTCCAAACCCAAACCTGGAGCTAATGAAAAAGATGTTCCGGGTGATGCCAGTGCTCTTCCTTCCTTTCATCATTTCCTTTCCAACGGTAAGAGGCATTTGAGAGGTGTTCTACAGGGAAAGCCGGTAGATTTTTTTTTTTTTTACGTTTTTTATTAGATAAACGTTAAAAACATTGGACATAGTGCAAGATTTCTGGCATAAACATTTCCATATAGCGATTGGCTCTTACAACAATTTACATTTTATATCCATTACATAGATTTGTGCAGTCGGTCAAATTACCTCTCCATTGTTCTTTTCTTTTATAGAATTACTAACCATACAAGTACCGTATTTTTCGGAGCATAAGACTTTTCCCTCAAAAAAGAGGCTGAAAATCTGGGTGCGTCTTATACACTGAATACAGCATTTTGTGCCTCTCGAAACCCCCCCCCCTTTCACCAAAATGGCTGTGCATAGCCTCTGGGAAGCTTTTAGAGAGCTCCTGGGAGTTGGGGAGGGCAGAAATGAGCAAAAAACGACCCATGTTTTGCTCAATTTTAACCCAGCCTCCAGGAGTACTCTATAAACTTCCTAAAGGTTATCTATGCTCTTCTTTTAACAAAAAATGGGCCAGTTTTTGCAAAAAAAAAAAAAACCAGGCTGTTTTTTGCTCATTTTGTGCCCCCCTCCCCGAAACACTCTACAAGCTCCCTAAAGGCTATTCATGCCTTTGGGGGGGGGGGGACATTCTGGGAAGGTTTGCAGAGTGCAAAAACTTTTTTTTTCCTCTTTAAAACCTTGCTGTGTCTTGTACCCCAGTGCGTCTTATACTCCAATACGGTACATATCCTATTCCTACCTATCACACTGTCAGGGTTCCAAATAGCATCCAAAATAAAATCAGAATCCAAGGCAAAGTATTGCTCAAAGTTCCAATTTATTAAGAGAGCCACGTTGGCACTTCTGGGAAAACCCGAATGTGAAAGCATCCGTTTTCCCCACCCAGTTAAAAGTTCAAGATCTTGCCCCACACCCACAAACCCACTACATGGTCTAATCTTCCACTGCCATGCTGGCAGTTCCACCCATCCAGTTCCAGTCAGATGCAGAGGTGCAGAGACAAAGGATGACCTTGGCTTTCTAGAAGGAATTTTGTTTTGCTATATAGCATCTAACGCCGTACAATCCCCCCTCCCATTTTCCCACAATAAAAAAGGCATAGTATAATAATAGAAAGTGTGGCAGGCTAAAGATCCAAAGGGAATATGGCTTCAGGCCTGACACACACATTCTTAATACCATATTTTCCAATTCTTGTCTTGTTTTTTCTGTCCCTGTCTTTTCCCCTCGTTTCTAATCATCGGTACCATTTGTCCAAGATTCCGTGATATTCCATCTCACCCTTGCCTTTGAGCTCTAAGAGTCAATCTGTCCATTTCTGCGCACTTCGGCATCTTCTTTATCATTTCTTGTTCCGAGGGAATCTCTTTATTTTTCCATTTTTGTGTGAAAACCATCATGCCGCTGTTAAAATAGGCAGCATTAAAATATAGTCCACCTTGGCCATATTTTTCTTCTGTGATCCCTAGTAGAAATAATTCTGGTCTCAACTCCATTCTTTGAAAGCTGTTAGTTTTATGTATTAATCAGATTTATAGGGGGTCATGTTACTGGGTGGGAGTGAGTGACATCAAGTTGGCCACACCCACCCAGGTTTTGTGGCTCCCGGTGGTTTTTTTTCCCCTGTGGGAAACGGATCCAAATGTCTCTTTGAGTGTTTCAGGTTGCAGACCCCTGGTCTAGTCCATATAAGGAAGGACTGCATCCCCTCTATCATTTCGGTGTTGCAGTGGTGCAGGGAGAGGTCACCTAATTTCAGTAGTAAAGGATATACTTAGTCAGCATTGAACTGTTGGATTCTTGGTTTTTCCTTCAGACGTTTCTATACCAGGCTAGATGACGTCATCAGTGGGTGAAAGAGTGAAGCAAACCTAGAACCCGTCAAATCACCTGATGTCCCATGCCCTCTTTCTCCCATGCAGGCTATCTTTACCTACTGGCTGACATCCAACTTATTCTCCATTATGCAAATATTACTATTCCGTTTACCGGCCGCTCGTGCTTTTTTTCACATCCCCAAGAGTCTGGAACATAATCCTCAGAGTTTACCAGCCCAGGAAGATTTCCTGAAGAGCATCAAGGAAGGTGAGTTGAGAGAAAAAGGCTTGAAGGCACTCTTCTGACCTAGGCCTCACCAAATCGCAAAAACAGACTCCTTGTCCCCAAAAAAAAAACCTTTTTCTTTGGCTAATGTAAATTCTTAGCATTCACATCCAGCAAAGTCCCAGCAAACAGTCTTTCAAAGGTGAATTGCAAACACCGACCTTATCAGTCCTTGGATAGTTGCCAGGCAGAGAGCTTCCAGGCACAACGCTGTACAAGGAAATACTTGGCAAGGAGCCTCTCAGATAAACAAATCTTCGCACTAATAAGCAAACTAATTTTGTCTCCCGCAAACTCCACTCCCCTTACGCTCCTGTTTCCTGTGGGAGGGGCCATTCAGCGTCCCCTTGTGCTTTTACTCCCAAGTTCGCCATTGTACTTTAGCTGTTCCCTTCTGCTGGCAACTCTGCGCATGTGCACATCGGGAACAGACTCCAACTGTTCTTTAGCCCCACTTATCTCCGACTCCGAAGGTAGCTGATATCTGTCAGATGGCCCTGCCCCCCCCCCTCTGCCTCCGACGCAGAGCCCTCGTCCCAGCCTTCCCCAGACTCCAGGACTGGCCCATGTTCCTCCCCAACCTCCTCACTGTCAGAATCTGCTGCCAGCTCCATTGGCTGCTGGCGGGCCACAACAGGCAGGGATGGGCTGGCTAGATTCATGTGGTCGTGTAAGGTTATAGCTGCCTCTTGCTCTTATCTCGTCCCAGGATGGCAAAACGTCCAGATGGCTCATCAGTTAGACGAAAGAAAGAAGTACTTCAAAAAGCAAGCGGATTCAACGCATAAAGGCAAGCCTCTTTCGCTTTTCTTTGCTGCCATCCAGGATCACCAATGCTTTGGATTTTGTTTCAGAAAGAGAATGTCTGATCCTCCAGATGTTGCTGAACTCACGTATTTCAAAAACTGCTGACATCGCCAGTCCTGGTATAGGATGCTGGGAGATGTACCGTATTTTGGCATATAAGACGCACCTTCCCCACCAAAAGAGAGGGTAAAAATTTGGGTGTGTCTTATACACCGGATGTAGCCCCACCCACCCCCACCAGAGGCCAAGAAACATGAGGCATGGAGGCAGCGATGGTCTGTGGCGACCCCTGCAGCCTGGAACAACTGATTGGGGGTGTTCCGTCAGTCCGATCCACCCGCCTATCAGCTGTGCTGAATCAGGCTGTAATAAGTGCTGAAGCTGACCTGGCTGGACAGAGTTAGCAGCAGCAATCACATTCAGAAAGCACAGTAACTGATTCAACAGGATTCAAAATAATAATAATATACATTACCAAAAGCAGGTTTTCCAAGGTTGCAATAAATACAAGCAAAACACAAGCAGTTTCACTTTCAGTTCTTGGCTAAGCCAGGCTCCTTCCCGTCTCCTCATTGCTCATACAGCAAATTTCAGCGTCCAAATAACCCTCATTGGCTGATTTAGTTGCTATGCCTATTCATTGGCTGACCTTGTTAACGTGTGTCAGCTGAATACCATGGATGCTGGTAGGCAGCAGCAGAATTTTTTTTCTTACTTTCCTCCCCAGAAACTAAGGTGCGTCTTATACGCAGAAAAATATGGTAGTTCAGCAGCATCCAAAGAAATAGTCCTTCCACCCTCCCCAGAAACTAAGGTGCGTCTTATACGCAGAAAAATATGGTAGTTCAGCAGCATCCAAAGAAATAGTCCTTCCACCCTCCCCACCCCAGTATTTCAGTTAAAATAAATCCAATAGGAAAAAGGAAGCTAGTTTTTTTACTTTCATTTATTCTGTGTCCCTTAAACAAGATGGGGAGGAAAAAAATTACAGAACTAGACAGTCAAAACAGCAGGGATCTAACACCCCACTGGGCAAGACTAGTGTTTTATTAAAAAATAAAACAGCGCTAAGGGAATTTAGAACAGGACAGTTGTGCTAATACAAATAAAATGTCTATTTCTATCAGCACAACTGTCCTGTTTTAAATTCCCTTATAACACCTTTGTAAAACAGGTGTATAACACTTATAACACCTTTGTAAAACAGGGGCGTGGTGGCTCAGTGGCTAAGACGCTGAGCTTGTCGATCGGAAAGGTCGGTGGTTCAAATCCCTAGTGCCGCATAACAGTGAGCTCCCGTTACTTGTCCCAGCTTCTGCCCACCTAGCAGTTCGAAAGCACGTAAAAATGCAAGTAGAAAAATAGGGACCATATTTGGTAGGAAGGTAACAGCATTCCTTGCTCCTCCAGCGTTTATTCATGCTGGCCACATGACCACGAAGACGTCTTTGGACAGCGCTGGCTCTTCGGCTTTGAAATGGAGATGAGCATCGCCCCCTAGAATCGGGAACAACTAGCACATATGTGCGAGGGGAACCTTTACCTTTAAAACAGGTGTCCATCAACCTGAATTGCTCCAGCCTAGTCTGGAGGTAGCAAGTCCCTAAATCCCAGATGCAAAAATACATTAAGAAAAGTCTACCTACAGATATCTTTTAAAATATCTTGTTTTGTAAATGTGAGTTTCAGAAAGTACAAAGTGGTTTTCGCTTTGGGGAAAAAAAAACAGTTTTATTCTTGTGCTTTCTTTTATTCACAGGGTCACTCCAGCAAACCTTTTCCCAGAGAACCACACAGCATCCGAGCAAGCCATCACCACAAAAAAGAGAATTAGGGTGAATGCCGCCGAGCTGTATTCAAGGCAAAAAATGTTCTCCCATCTCCCTTATCCCCTACTTTAAACTATTAATTTGGTTCTCCATTTGCTCTGAGAGCATATGTGTAAATGTGTCTGTAAATTTATTACATAAAATTATGCTTTCAATTAACAAATGCTTCCAAATCCAATCCGTTAATACTTTGCAAAAAGAAAAGGTCAGTGTAACAGGAGCATGAGATTAGAAAATAGCAATAGCACTTATACACCACTTTGTAGTGCTTTTACAGCCCTCTCTAAGCAGTTTACAGAGTCAGCCCATTTGCCCTTAACAATCTGGGTCATTTTACCCACCTCGGAAGGCTGAGTCAACCTTGACCCGGTGAGATTTGATCTGCTGAACTTCAGCTAGCAGTCTGCTGCAGTGCTGCACTCTAACCACTGCACCACCTCAGCTCTATAGCATGTATCATACAAGTCACCATCAACGCACCTTAAAAAGATGATCACATAATTATATCCAGTTGATATTGTCCACCCTGTGGCTGATCAGATGGTTGGTCTGCCATAACAAGAAATCCCACATTGGCATTAGTGGATTGTAGGGCTATTTGTTTATTTTGTAAGTGCAGATGGCTGCCAATTTGAGCAAAGCAAGAAACAACATAAAAGTAAAACAACAAAGATGGCATGCAAATATAATCAATTTCTCAAGTAATGCAATAAATAACAGAGACCACGCTCCAATTACTATTCTGTCCTTATGTCTAATGGAAGAGTTGGATTTTAAAGGGCTTACAAAAGGAAAAGCCATCCTGACAGACTATTTCACAGGACAGACAAGACACATGTTCTAGATTCTCTAAATGACAGTTTCGCAAAAGGGATCTGCAGCATGTCCACTTTACCAGACAGGAGTCTCCAACGGCACACACTGCCACCTTCTGGAGCAGCTACAACTTCCAAATGCTCATCTTCAACAACTTTCATCTCATCCTGGGCACCCTTTTTTTTTAATTATTACCATTGGGCAGACGGTACAAGATAATAAAAACACGGACAAATAGGCTAAAAAACAGCTTCTATCCCAGGGCTGTAATCATATTGAATTCTACCTCATAGCGCAATATGAATGCCCATATCAGGGGTTTTCAATTCAATTGTATAGAATGTGTGTTTTGTTTTATGTATGATGTACACTGAAGATGGTATTTAATTTTGTTGTACAAGGTGCAATGACAATAAAGTAAACTTACTAACTTTCCAGGTCAGCCCCCTATAGAATACATTCAAGCCCATCCAGAAAATAATGAAGTCATCAATGGCCATAAACAGAGTCTCTTGAATTGGGAACAACACATCTGGCACATGAGGTAAGTTAATACAAAGGTCTTCCTGGCTGTGAGGACCCCCCCAGATTGTGAACTAACTTGACTTGGGGAAATTGTACTCCATCAAGAAGTTAGGTCTCCATATCTGGGGGAGAGAACTGTATTAAAAACCCTAGTCACTGAGTTGCTAGGTTTGACATGGAGTCTATTTCCTCTTCATCAAGACTCTGACAATCTCAACACCAGCACCATATCACACACACATACACACAATATACATACACATTGATACAAATATTCTCTAGTCCAGTGATGGCAAACCTTTGAGACTGTTCCCCCAAACTGCAACCCCAAACCCTTATTTATTGCAATGTACCAACACAGCAACTTAAACTGAACACTGAGGTTTTAGTTTAGAAAAAACAACTCATTCATTAACATATTTTGTCTTAAAAGAAAACCACAACAGGGTTTTCAGTGCTAAAAAAAACAACTTTTTATTGAAAGGTGAACAGTTAAGGTGATTTTTGCTGTTATATGCATGCTGATAATTTGTCTAACCTTGGCTCATACTTCGTAAGTTTGAGAGCAACACATGCAGCACTCAGCTCATCTGTTAGTCTGTTTCTGGTGTTAGATTTGATATTGTTCAAAGCTGAAAACAGCTGCTCACAAGCATAAGATGATCCAAACAAAGTAAGGAAAGCAATCCCAAGTGCTTTCATTGACTTAAAAGTAACTGGCAGAGAATTCCACGCTTTAAGGATTTCATTTTCAGGACCAACTCTGCCCTCTGTCATCCCTTCCATCTTCTCAAGTGTTTCACGCAGGTTACAGAATTTGTTTTTCCAGATAGAGCTTTCTTGAAATTCCAATATCTCCATTTCCAGATTTTCTAAATCCAACCAGTATAAGCAGGAAAGATCAAGTTCTTCAAATTTGACTTTATCTGGAGAAGTAAGAAAACACAGGGTTGTCTCCATCTTACGGAACTGTAAAAATCTGTTACTAAAATTCATCTTTGCAGCTGCTACAATGTTGGAAAATTCCCTGCAGATTTCCTGATGGCTTGTAGGATCGTATGCAAATGTTGTAGAATTTTCTAAATGCATTTTTAGATTTGGAAAATATTTCAGCTGCCCACTTTCAAGGTCACTTTCAAACACCTGCAGTTTTTCCTCAAATGTTTTGATATCACAAAACATCCTTATTGCTGTTTTCCCTACATCTTGTAGTTGTTTGTACAGTACATTGAAGTGTAGTGTAAAATCCGTAAAAAACATGAGGTTGGTAAGCCAGGCCATATCAGTGAGCTGTGGATATTCCTGCCCTTTTTCATTCATAAACAGCTTAATTTCATTCAAGCAGGCTACAAATATCTCCAGGACTCGTCCTCTGCTCAGCCACCGGACATTATCGTACATAAGTAAACCATTATACTGTGCCTGAACCTCCTCAAGAAGTGCTTGAAACTGTGGAAAATTCAGAGCATGAGCCATGATGTAATTCACCATTTTTGTTACATCTTTGAGGACCTCGTCAAATTTTTTGCTGCTTTCCCTGGCACAAAGAGCTTCTTGATGTATAACACAATGGAACTGAATGACTTGATGTTTTATTTCTTTAACAAAGAACTGTATGAAACCAGATGTTGCCTCCACCATAGAAGGTGCTCCATCACTAGTAATTGAAACCACTTTTTCTGGTCGTATGTCTTGTGCCAAAAAAGCCTCCATCACAGCATTGTAGATATCTATCCCTTGTGTTATTTCAGGCAATGACACCAGTTTCACCAGCTCTTCTCTCATGACATCACCAACAGCATAACGCAAAATTACTGCTAGCCTTGCAAAATTATTTATATCTCTGCTTCCATCCAAGCACATGGAGTAACAAACTGCCTTTTGTAAGTCAGTGGTGAGCTGCTGACTAACATCACTTGCCATGCACTGGACTCGATCTTCAACAGTATTCCTGCTTAGTGGCATCTCAGAGATGCGTTGAATAATTTTATCCTTGTTTGGGAAATCATGAAAAAGGAAATTACTCCCAGACAACATGGCTGTTTTGATAATATCCCCATCAGAAAGGGGCTTACTGTGTTTTGCTAAGCACAGTGAAATTTGAAAACTGCCTTTAAGAAACTCTCTTCTTTCATTTTCACTAAGTTTAACAACACTTTTGTGGTTGGCTTCAAAGTGCCGCCTGACACTTGATGTGCAACACGCAACACTTTCGTAACACAGAATACATAAGGCGTTCCCATTGCGTTCAATGACTCCATATAACTCTGTCCAGGCCTCTTGGAATGATGTTCCACTATCTGTTTTTGCTTTTTTTGCTGTATTCATTTTTGGCTGTTCAAGACTTGGAGTCTACAAAAAACCATTTTTTTAAAAACAATGAAGCACCCACTACAAATCTATCCCTATACCAAAAATAGCTAACACAATGGCCAACATCTATAAGGAAGTAGTTTTGTGTCACATTCTTACAGATAAGTCTCCAGCAGGCAACATACATAGGGTTACACCACAAAGCCCATGCTGTGGGCCAGGCACTCTACTTCAGCACTGCTCCCCTCCAGGTATGCCACGCTGTGAGGTATGCTCCCCTCTAACCCCACCACAGGAATCACCTGACCACAGATTCAATTTTTTTAAATAAATGAATGTGGTGAAGAATTTTCTCTTTTGCTGGGTGGAGGGTGGTCGAAACACCAGCATAATCAAATTAGGCATTTTCTGAATACAGGTAGTCCTTGACTTAATTTAGCCCCAAATTTCTGTTGCTAAGCAAAACAGTTTTGCCCCATCTTATGACCTTTCTTGCTAGTTGTTAAGCAAATCACTGCAATTAAGTCAGTAATACCGTTGTTAAGTGAATCTGGCTTCCCCACTGACCAAGTAGGAACTAAGGAGCCAGCTTTTAGAAATGCAGATTTGGTCATCCATTCAAGACAGGATGGAAAACCCCCAAGAAAGCCAGCATCTAGCATTAATTACATTTGATAAACAAGATTAATAAAACCCCAACTCATGTGCTCATCAAACCAGGTGCTCAGCTACCCAGAATCACTGCTTGGTGGTTCTGCTTCACCATTCACTCGTGCCCTTGTGACCTCTAGGCTGGAGTACTGCAATGTGCTCTACATGGGGCTGCCCTTGAAGAGTATCCGGCGACTTCAGCTAGTCCAGAATGCAGCCGCGCGAGCGATTGTGGGTGCACCTCGCTTCACCCACATAACACCTATCCTCCGTGAGCTGCACTGGCTACCTGTCGGTCTCCGGGTACGCTTCAAGGTGCTACTTGTCACCTACAAAGCCCTTCATGGTAGTGGATCTGGGTACTTGAGAGACTGCCTACTGCCAATCACCTCCACTCGACCAATTAGATCCCATAGATTAGGCCTCCTCCGAGTTCCATCTGCCGGTCAATGTCGACTGGCAACCACGCGGAGGAGGGCCTTCTCGGTGGCAGCTCTGACCCTATGGAACAATCTCCCCGTGGAGATTCGTACCCTCACCACCCTCCAGACCTTCCGCACAGCCCTTAATATCTGGCTCTCCCGTCAGGCCTGGGGCTAAAGACTGTAACCCACCCGAATAGTATGAATGTTATGCTTTTAATGATGTACTGTCTTATGTGTTAATTGTTTGTTTTCCCTCCCCTTCGAGTTGTAAGCCGCCCTGAGTCCCCCCAGGGAAAAGGGTGGCATATAAATAAACTACTCAGACTCAGACTCATTCAACCATCCTTCCAAGCAGCCTCCATGTTTCCAGTGTCTTTCTCCCCACTTGAAACTTCTTGAAACTTCTAGAATATCCACCTGGGTTCAGTTCCAAGTAGGGAAAAAGACACTGGAAGCACGGAGGCTGTTTGGAAAGATGGTTTAATGGTAGACAGGATCACATGGCTTGAGCTCCTGGGCAGAAAAAGGGCAAAGATGCTGGGAAAGTCTGAGTTTTATATCCTCTCCTGGGCTTTGAACTTCCTGGGGCACAGGAAGAGTATCCTGATTGGTTGCTCTCAGAGGTCATAGCTAGTAGGTTGTCTGTGTGCTAAGTTTGATTGAAACTTAGCGGGTGGGGTAATGAAGGGCAATGAAATGGGATAGATCTTTGTTATGTAGAATAGACTGGCTCAGGCCTTAATGGCTCCTTGACAAAAGGGGGCAGGGGCTGCGTTTTTGCCTGTTTCTACTTCTCTTTTTAGGGGAAATATTCTGCCCTTTTAATATTTCCTAAAATATTTCATTTTTTCTAGGAGAGGGGTGGGTGCTAACTTCCTACAGAACTGAACCCAGAGGGACGTTTCCTCCAACAGGACTTCAACTCCCAGAATTCATTCTGTATTTTTATCTGATATATATATTGTTCCCAGTCTTTCTCTCACCATCTGCTCTTTTCAAAAGGCGGACTCCCTCCCATTACCTCCTTTCTCCTCACAATCACTTTTCCGCAGGCAAAAATAAATAAAATAAAATTCAGGAAAAGTGTGGCGGCAACTGTTCCGCTTGACCAGTTGTGCCAAGAGGCAGTAACTTTCCTCAGCTCCGTTCCTCGAACCCGCCAAAAAAACTAACCCGCCTCCATAACAAACCTCCTCAGACAGCAAGCCCGCCAAAATGCTCCGTCTGCCTTGTTGCTACGCGGGAAGGTCTTTCCGATTGGTGGAGGCCCGCCAGCCAATCGGGAGGAGGAGTGTGGGCAGCCGGCCGGCAAGCCAGCCAATCAGAAGGAGGAAGCTCTAACCGTGCGATAGTCACGTGTCCGGATTGAAAAGTACATTTATAGCAGTGGTTCCCAAACAGTGGTTCCCAGCTGGAGAATTCTGGGAGTTGAAGTCCACAAGTCTTAAAGTTGCCAAGTTTGAGAACCACTGATCTATAGGAAGGCTGGGAGGAGTTGCCCGAACCTTATCACGCCGCCATCATTGCCCGAGAGAAATATGGCCGCGCTTCACCTCAAAAGCAACAAACATGGTTGGCAAAGAAAGGGACGAAGTGCCCTTTCCTTAACCTCAGAGTAACCTTCTGTCCAAAGGGGACGTTCGATTCTCCGGGTGATGTTTACTTTTTCTTTCCGCTCATCAACTCAACGGATCCTTAAGGGGGAGCTCGCGAGAAAAAGGCCATGAGATCGCCTCTACACGTGCCCGTAACCGAGATGGCCGCGGCGGCCTCGGGAAGAGCCTCGCGTCCTTTTCCGGTCACGTGACGAGGCAGCCGGTCCTCCGCCGCGGCCGAGCCAGCGAGACCATGGCGGCTTTCGGGGCGCTGCGGCGAGCGTGGATGACGGCGGGGGGGCTCCACGCACAGGTGGGTATGACGTCCTGTGACGTCACGCGCCCCCTGGCGTTGACGGGACATGTAGTCCGCCGGGCCCGCCTCAGGCCTTCGCTGCTCGTCCTTGCAAGGCGAAGCGCCCGGTTGACCCAGGACGGAGTTAACCCTCGGTCTCCTCGGGTGTCGGGCGGGGAGTCCCAAGGACGGGAGCCTCCTCCTCCTCCTCCTCCCTTCAGAGCCTGGACTTAGGCCCAAACCGGGCCTGGGGGTGTCACCTTAGCCTGTTTCCCCTCAGTTTCTTACGCTTCCTCGCGATGACCTGCAAGGGAAGGTTGGAAAACAGGGAATAATGGCCTGCTTGAGGTTCATCATTCCCTGTTTTTTGCAAATGAGGTCCTTGGGGGCTCCCTGAGCAGGGTTGCTTCCTTGCAGACGTTTAATGACCAGACTAGGGAACATCATCAGTGCTAGAGGTGTGTGGGGTTTGCAGAGAAGAGGAAGGAGGGCTGTGGGGTCCTGGGTGCTCTCTGAGCTTGGTGGTTTCCTTGCAGACGTTTCATGACCCAACTAGGTGACATCATCAGTGTTGGAAGAGATGGGGGTTTGTGTAGTTGAGAAGAAGCAGAAGAGAATAGAAGGAAAAGGGAAAAGGAGGATTATGGTTTCTTGCAGGCATTTCATGACCCAACTAGGTGACATCATCAGTGCTAGAAGTGTGTGGAGTTTGCAGAGAAGAGGAAGGAGGACTGCGGGGTCCTTGGGGGTTTTCTGACCTGGGTTGTTTGCTTGCAGAGTTTTTCCAAATGGTATAGGATCTCCTGCTTGAGTAAGGGGTGGGGCTGGACTAGAAGACCTCCAAGGTCCCTTCCATTCATTCATTCATTCTAAACCTTCAAGACCTCTACCTCTGTTCTAATGATTCTGACTAGGTAACATCAACCGTGTTAGAAGGGAGGGAGTTGAGGAGGAGGACGAGGACGTTTCATGACCAGACTAGATAACATCATCAGTGCTAGAAGGGAATATGTGTTTGCAGAAAAGAGGAGGAGGAGGATTGTGGGGTCCTTGGTGCTCTCTGACCTGGGTGGTTTCTATACACACACACACACACAGTTTTTTTATTTTTTTCATTTTCATAACATAACCACATGTATACTATTACATAGCCAACATTGTGTTGTATTATTAAATGTTTACATCAATTCATCATACCATCAACTCCAAAAAACGATTATTGGTTCTTCTGATCTCATACACTGTCAGCATATTTGTACCTTATCCATCACTTTCTTCCCCCTCCTTCCCCTCCCTACCTCCTTTCTTCCCTCTGTCATCCTTCTCTACTTCCCCTTCCTCTCCTCCTCTCTCCAAATAATCAAATTCAGTTGTGAGCGAATACTTTTGGCAATAGAGTGTATAGTCATTATGCTTTAAAAAAAAACCTGCCTAAATTTGGCTGAGATGTAGACCTGGTTACAATTCCCAGCTATTCTCGTCATTATGTTTATATAATTATACATCCTTATACGTATACCTTGTACTCCTTGGGAGCTCAATGAGCTGGGTTATGACTTTGCAGATGTTTTCCAAGTGGTGTATAGGACCTCCTGTTTGAGTAGGGGGCTGGACTAGAAGACCTCCAAGATCCCTTCCATTCATTCATTCATTCATTCATTCATTCATTTTCATTCTAAACCTTAAAGGTCCCCTCCAGCTCTATTCTGATTCTGACTAGGTAACATCAACAGTGTTAGAAGGGAGGGAGTTGAGAAGCAGGACGTTTCATGACCATGCTAGGGAACATCATCAGTGCTGCAAAGAAGTGGAGTTTGCTCAGAAGAGCATCGTAGGCTCTCTTAAGTAGGACTGGTTTATTGCAGGCCTTTTCCAAATGGTGTATAGGACCTCCTGCTTGAACGGGGCTGGACTAGAAGACCTCCAAGGTCCCTTCCAGCTTTATTCTGATGATTCTGACTAGGCAGCATCATTAGGGCTAGAAGGGAGTGGGGTTTGCAGAGAAGAGGAAGGAGGAGGATTGTGGGGGTCTTTCGGGGAGGGGAGTGCCTCCGAGCTGGGTCTTTTCCTTGCAGACGTTTCATTGCCAAACTAGGGAACATCATCAGGGCTAGAAGGGAGTGGGGTTTGCAGAGAAGAGGAAGGAGGAGGAATGGGGGATCTTTGGGGCTCTCGGAGTTTGGCTGCTTCCCTTACAGGCGTTTCGTGACCAGACTAGCTAACACCACCAGTACTAGATGTGAGGAGTTGCCGAGTGGAGCAAGGAGGAAGAGGAGGAGGAGGAGGAAGAGGGCTGTAGGCTGCTTGAGCTTGGGTTTTTTTTTTCTTACAGATGTTTCATGACCCAACTAGTTTGGCAATGAAGTAAATATTTATAAAAGTTTTTTTTTTCAAAATTCTCAATTTAAAAAAAAGTTTTTTTTTTTAAATTCGAAAGACCAGCTGTGAGATGTGTGATCCGTCAGAATTTTTTTTTTAACTTTTTCTAGTATTTTTTACTACCGATTCTGCAAACCAGTAGCATTTTTTACTAGCATTTCACCCCTGATGTGTGGATGATGGGCAGGGACTTGGACTTTCTTTTGGGTGGGGAAAACCTGGAAGATTTCAGATTCGGGTTTTCCAAGGTGTGACAATAGGACATCTCTAATAAAGTGGAACTTTGAAGAAGAAAAAAAGAAAAAATATATATAGATAGTCCTCGACTTACAACAGTTCATTTTGTGACCGTTCGAAAAGTGACAACAGCCCTGAAAAAAAGTGAATAATAGCTGTTTTTTTCACACTTAATGGCCATTTTTCAAACTGATGACCGTTGCATCATCCCCATGGTCACCTGATCAACATTTAGACGCTTGGCAAGTGACTCATATTTATGACAGCCGCCCTATCCCAGGATCACATGATCCCCTTTTGCAACCTTCTGGCGAGCTAAGCAGACGGGGAAGCCCGATTCACTTAACAGTCGTGTTTACTAAACAACTGCAGTGATTCACTTAACAACGTAAGGTGGTTTTGGTGGATTAGATAGTTTTCTTGCTATAGAAATGGCTACCACATGCAGCTGTGTAAAAGTGATCATTTGGCAGTTGTGATGTTATCATCCAGAGTGCTAAATGATGTGGCCCGCCAGCGAACATGAGCCAGTCCTGGAGTCCCGGGAAGGCTTGGATGAGGGCTCTGCGTCGGAGGCAGAGAGGGGGCCAGAGCCGTATGCCAATTATCAGCTGCCTTCGGAGTCAGACATCCGTGAGGCAGATGAACAGCTGGAACCTGTTCCCAGTGTGCGCATGCGCAGAGTGGCCAGACGAAGGGAACAGCTAAAGAATAGGGGTCGACTTGGGAGTAAGGCCACAGGTGGACGATGAATGGCCCCTCCCAGAGGAAATAAAAGAGGAGCGACAGGGGAGTGGAGTTTGCAGGAGACCATTAGTTCATTTCATTGGTTTGGGACTCTCCGAGACTCCTGGCCAGGGTTTTGCAGAGATCGGCCTGGCAGCTTTCCAAGCCAGATAAGGTCTGTGACTGTAAATCCTCCCCTGAAGGACTTTGCTGGATGTGAATGAGCAGAATTCACAGTCAATTAATAAAAGGTCAGGATTTCATGCTCTTAGGAAGCCTCCGTCAGAACTAAAGAGGGGTGGAAATCAATGCCTTTCTCTTTCCTTTTCTCTCTTTCTACCTTTTTCTTCCCACCTCTCCCCCAGTTTTCTATTACACTTGAAAATTTCTTGTTGTATTTTGATCAACTAATAAAAAGCATTATGGCCCAAAAAGGAAGCAAGGAAGGTCGTGAAACGGGGAGAAAACTCGCATCAATAGCAATAGCAATAGCAATAGCAATAGCAATAGCAGTAGACTTATATACCGCTTCATAGGCCTTTCAGGCCTCTCTAAGCGGTTTACAGAGAGTCAGCATATTGCCCCCAACAATCTGGGTCCTCATTTACCCACCTTGGAAGGATGGAAGGCTGAGTCAACCCTGAGCCGGTGAGATTTGAACCGCTGACCTGCTGATCTAGCAGTAGCCTGCAGTGCTGCATTTAACCACTGCGCCACCTTGGCATCAACCACCGTCTCCCTTAGCGACGTAAATGTTGGGCTCGGTTGTGGTTGTAAGCCAAGTCCCTCCTGCTATAACTCCTAAAGGTCTATTTGCTATTTCTTTCCAGGTTCACAGGATGTCCACCCCTCCGGGATGGTGCCAAGCCAAAGCCCGCTTAGCTACTCCGCAGCATTCTCGGAACTGTTACATCGTGCTTTTCAGACCCGCAGTCCGACATCAGAGCACCGCAGCGGCTGCAGGGACGCAGGTAACACACCTGTAAAGCTTGGAAGCAATGAGAGATCAAAGAGACTTGTGCATTTGGCATCCCGCAACCATCTACCCTGTTTCCCCGAAAAATAAGACCTCCCCAGGTAATAAGCCCAATCGGGCTTTTGAGCCCATGCGCTAAAATAAGCTCTCCCCCCCCAAAAAATATTGCAACACAGCAGCAGCCATGAGGTGACCACATTCCCCGCCTCCTGCACTCAAAAATAACAAGATCTCCCCGAAAATAAGGCCAAGTGATTATTTCGGGGGTCAAAAGAAAATAAGACCTTTTGGGGGGAAAACATGGTATATCCGGGGTGTCAAACTCAATTTGATTGAGGGCCCCATTGGGGCTGTGGTTGAGTTGGAGGGCGTGGCCAGCTTGACGCCACTCCCCAAACTGCTGGCATGTTTCCTCTTCGCATTGGGTGGGTAGACAGACAGACAGATTGATAGGTAGATGGTAAGTAGATAGATGATTGATAGAGACAGACAGACAGAGTTTTCCAGGACGACCCCGTGGGCCGGATCCGACCACATTGCGGGTCAGATCCATCTCGCGGGGCCTTGAGTTTGATACCCCTGATCTATATCCAAGGATTGCCTGGGTTCGGGCAAACCTCTAGCGAAGATTCTACGCGGTTTGGCGAACCCCCAAATCCCACTCCTGGCTGGCCCCGCCCCCCCTTCCAGGAATCTCCATGCCGCCCGTTTTCGATGCCAGTTAAGTGCAGGTCCTGCACAGAGACTTGGGGGCGGCGAAAAACAGGCCTCCCAGAGTTTCCGAAACACCAGAAATGACCCCCGTTTCCAGCCTCCATAGCCAGGGGATGCATGTGCAGGGCGAAAAAATGGGCCTCCCGGAAGTCCCATAAGGCCCGTTTCCAGCCTCCAGAGACAGGGGAGGCCTATTTTCACTCTCCCGAAGGCCTGAGGAAGACCTCCAGAGCCCGAGGAGGATGAAAAATGGGCCTCCCGGAAGTTCCATAAGGCCTGCTTCCGGCCTCCAGAGACAGGGGAGGCCTATTTTCACTCTCCCGGAGGCCTGAGGAAAACCTCCAGAGCCCGAGGACAATGAAAAATGGGCCTCCCGGAAGTTCATAAGGCCCGTTTCCGGCCTCCAGAGACAGGGGAAGCCTATTTTCACCCTCCCGGAGGACTGAGGAAAACCTCCAGAGCCCGAGGAGGATGAAAAATGGGCCTCCCGGAAGTTCATAAGGCCCGTTTCCAGCCTCCAGAGCCAGGGGAGGTCTATTTTCACCCTCCCGGAGGACTGAGGAAAACCTCCAGAGCCCGAGGAGGATGAAAAATGGGCCTCCCGGAAGTTCCATAAGGCCCGTTTCCAGCCTCCAGAGACAGGGGAGGCCTATTTTCACTCTCCCGAAGGCCTGAGGAAGACCTCCAGAGCCCGAGGAGGATGAAAAATGGGCCTCCCGGAAGTTCCATAAGGCCCGTTTCCGGCCTCCAGAGCCAGGGGAGGCCTATTTTCACCCTCCCGGAGGCCTGAAAAAAACCTCCGGAGTCCGGGGGGGGGGAGCGGAAAGTCCCGCCTCTGCCTGGTGCAGGAGGCTGACTAGGCCACGCCCACCCAGCAACCGGGCCAAGAACCCGTGGCTAAAATTTTTGAAGCCCACCCCTGTTCTATATCCTCTTTTTCCTCTTTCAGGTTGCTCAAGCCGCAGCAACTGCGCCGGTAGAGACAACCCTCCCCTTAGAGGAAATTGGCCAAATTGTGGAAGAATCGACTTTGGCTGAATTGGGTCTGGGAAGCTTCACTCCAGTGGGTCTGATCATGAAGATCTTGGAGGCTTTGCACTTGGACGTGGGGCTGCCTTGGTGGGGAGCCATTGTAGGAGGTAAAGAAAGTGGACCGCCGGGGTCATTAAGCAGATCGGGACACGAAAGACGTTTTTCGCTTGGTAGACAAAAATAAATCCAAGATTTGTTCACTGGAGAATAGCAATAGTACTTAGACTTATATACCGCTTTACAGCCCTTTCTGAATCGTTTACAGAGTCAGCCACTTGCCCCCAACAATCGGGTCCTCGTCTCAGGGTTCCAAATAGCATCCAAAATTAAATCAGAGTCCAAGGCAAAGTATTGCTCAAAGTTCCAATTTATGAAGAGAGCCATGTTGGCACATCTGGGAAAGCCCAAATCTGAAAGCTACCTGGTTTTCCCCACCCAGTTGAAAGTTCAAGATCTTGCCCCCACACCCACAAGTCCATCACCTGGTCCAATCTTCCACTGCCATGCTGGCAGTTCCACCCATCCAGTTCCAGTCAGGTGCAGAGGTGCAGAGACAAAAGATGACCTTGGCTTTCTAGAAGAAATTTTGTTTTTGCTACATAGCATCTAACTCCGTACAATCCCCGCTCCCATTTTCCCACAATAGAAAAGGCATAATAGAAAAATAGAAAGTGTAGCTTCATGAGTTGAGAATCTCCATAGATACTTGTCCAAAAGTTCCTATAAAATGGTGGTTTTGTCAGCAGGCTCAGAGGTCTCCAAATTGGAGACAGATTTGATTGTGACTGATTTAATTGTGTTCCCTGCCATGGAGGGGTGGAGGGGTTTGTTTGTTTCATTTTTAAATGGAATTTTATTATATGGCGGATTTTTATTCATTTATTTGGATTTTGTAAAACCTCTCGGTGTGTGTTGAACAGCTGTATACATTTGTTTGATAAATAATAAGTAAGTAAGTAAGTAAATTTATATATATATAAAAGCCAAGTACCATTCTCTCATCACAAAATCTCCAGAACTATAAAGCCTACAAACTTGAAATTTGGCACGTATTTTCCTCTCGGCTTCTAGGTGCTCGCTAAGAAAGGATTTGTCGAAATGATCATCGGATCATTTGTGTTTTTTGTACCGTATTATATTAACACAATCTAATGCAAAGGAGTTGGACATTCTACTCCCCCTCCCCACCATAAAAGAACTCTGTTCCAACTGCCAGTTGCCTTATATTAACACGCTCTGATGCTACCCCTTCTCTAAACCGGGAGTGGGTGTGGCCAGTGCGTGACTCATCCAGCCTGCGGGCTGGAAGTTTAGACATTCTACTCCCCCTCCCCAACAGAAAAGAACTCTTTTCCAACTGCCAGTTGCCTTATAATATTAACACCCTCTGATGTTAAGGAGTTAGACATTCTACTCCCCCTCCCCACCAGAAAAGAACTCTGTTCCAACTGCCAGTTGCCTTATATTAACACGCTCTGATGCTAAGGATTTGCATGTTCTACATTAATTTTCAAGATTTAAGCCTGATCGTAGCTACTCGTTGATTTTCAAGCTTTGAGTGTCCATTTATCAAACCCAATCACGTAGTTTCGCAGCGAAGCACGGGTATCCAGCTACTAGTAAATGAATAAATAATCAAGGAAGCACTAACCAGGGAATTTTTGAACAGCTCGGTCAGGAATTGCATTCTCAGGAAATTTCAGCCTGCTGGTTCTCCTGGGAGTAACTCCCCGGAGTAACTCCTCATCTCTCATCTCGATTTTTTTTTAGGAACGATCCTGGCCCGCACTTTGGTCTTCCCCATCATTGTAAAATGCCAGCGACAGGCTGTGATCCTCAACAACCACTATCCCCAGATGAGCGAGATGAATTCTAGAATCAGCGACGCCAGGAAGTCGGGGAATCAGAAAGAATGTAAGTTTAGAAGGTGGTTACACACACGAACACGCACACACACACACTAAGGATGCAAGAGATGTCTAGATGGAATGGAAAAGTGGTCACCAACTGGTGGTCCGTGAGAAAATTTTGGCGGGCCACAGAAAAATTATTTGCATCTTTTTTTTAATATTGCACTAAATCAGGGTTCCTCGTACTACAGTCCCTGGGCGGGAAATGTGCAATGAATGTCTGTATTGCTGCAGAGTATCTCCCCCTTTGGGGTCTTTTTGTGCAGGTTGGAGAGGGGGCAGAAATTCCAACTTGGGGTCTGCTTCAGCCTCCTGGTAGGGGGCTTTGGGCGAAGGCTGGAGGGAAGAGCCGCTGGTGGCGAAGAGCCGGAGGGCCTCGTTCCAGTGGGACTGCATCATGGGCTGGAACTGGCTGACCATCTCAGCCCACTGAGCCTCCAGGCTCCAGTACCTGGCCTTGCACTCCCGCAGGTGTTCCCTCTGCTTGGAAGGCCTATACTCGTAGTCCTCATTGAGGGGCTTCTGCTGTGCCTCCCTCTCGGTTAGATCCAATTTGAACTGAGCCAGCTGTTTTGCCAACTCTTTCTCCGTGTGGCTGCTTAGCTCCGGCAACTCCTTCCTGTTGGGGCCTTAAGGAGCTCAAGCAGGCAAGGAGTGACGGGGAGGGGAGGGGCGAGTAGAGGCCAGCGAGGTGCCCCTCGATGTGAGTGACATCGAGTTGTCCACGCCCAGCCAGTCACATGACCACCTGGCCACGCCCAGCCAGCTGGCTATCAGGCAGATCCTATTAGTGGTCAGTGGAATTTAAAATTATGAATTTAGTGGTCCCTGGGGTCTGAAAGGTTGGGGATCCCTGGAATGGAAGGATTTGATGAAACTGGGGAGACCAAAAGGGGCTGGGGAAGGAGGGGGCTGCCAGAGAGGAGCCGAGACTTTGAACGATGTTTTTCAGAAATGCTTAGCAAAAGAGAATCAGGAAGATTTGAAGGAGATGGGCAGTTAAGAAGGGTGGAAAAGAGAGGGGGGGAGAAGGAGTGAAATGAAGAAAGGGGAGGGAGGGAGAATGGGATGAAAGGAGGGTGGGAGGGAGAATAGGAGGAAGGAAGGGAGGGAGAATGGGAGGAAGGAAGGAAGAGAGGGAGAATGGGATGAAGGAAGGAGAAGGGGGAGGGAGCAAAAGAAAGAAGAAGGAAGGAAGGGAAGGAGGGGGAATGGGATGAAGAAAGGCAGGAAAGGAAAGAAAGAAAAGAAAAGGGAAGGAAGAGGGAGGGGGAGAATGGGATGAAGAAAATAAGGAGGGAGAAAAGGGAGGAAGGGAAGGAGGGGGAATGGCATGAAAGGAAGGAGGGAAGAAAAAGAAGAAGGAAGAAATGAGGGAGGGAAGGGAAGGAAGGGGAGAATGGGGTGAAGAAAGGCAGGGAAAAAAAGAAAAAGGAAGGTAGGGGGAGAATGGGATGAAGAAAGAAAAGGAAGGAAAGGAAAGAAAAAGGAAGGAAGGAAGAGGGGGAGAATGGCATGAAAGGAAGGAGGGAGGAAAAAAGGAAGAAATGAAGGAAGAGGGAGGGAAGGAAGGGGAGAATGGGATGAAGAAAGGCAGGCAGGAAAGAAAGAAAGAAAGAAAGAAAGAAAGAAAGAAAGAAAGAAAGAAAGAAAGAAAGAAAAGAAAAAGGAAGGGGAGAATGGGATGAAGAAAGAAAAGGAAGGACAGGAAGGAAAGAAGGAAGAGGGGGGAATGGCATGATGAAAGGAAGGAGGGAAGAAAAAGAAGGAAGAAATGAAGAGGGAAGGAAAGGGAGAATGGGATGAAGAAAGGCAGGCAGGAAAGAAGGAAAGAAAAGAAAAGAAAAAGGGAGGAAGAGGGGGAGAATGGGATAAAGAAAGGAAGGAGGGAAGAAAGAAAAGAAAAGGGAAGGAAGAGCAAAGAAAGGAAAGACAGAAAGAAAGAAAAAGAAGGAAAGAAAGAAAGAAAGAAAGAAAGAAAGAAAGAAAAAGAAAGAAAGAAAGAAAGAAAGAAAAAGGTAAAATTAGGGATGTTTACTCAATCTTGCTCATCCTGAAACTATATCTCCTTTTCTTTCCCAGTTATGAAGGCTTACACAGAATTGAACCAGTATCAGAAAGCCCATAATCTGAATCCTAAAGTAGGATTCCTCGCACCTTTGGTCCAGGTCAGTTGCCACAAAGGGCCCACCTGACCCTTAACCGGCTTGCAATTTGTATCATTAGGTCCACGGCTTCCCAGCTTGACCTCTTCTTCCTTCCTCGGTCTCAGGCGCCCATTTTCATCTCCTTCTTCTTCGCCCTGCGCAAAATGGCGGAGTGTCCCGTGCCCAGCATGCAGACGGGGGGCCTGTTGTGGTTCACGGATCTCACCGTCGCGGATCCTTACTACACTCTACCACTGATAACAACCGCCACAATGTGGGCTGTTCTAGAGGTAAGACTCGGTTAGGGTGCTGGGCCAGAAAACCAGGATGCTGGGAATTCTAGTTCCATCGTAAGCTTGAAAACTGGCTGGGTGACTTTGGGCCAATCACCAGGCAACAGGGAATTCTAGTCTCAACTTAGACAGGAAAAATGACTGGATGACTTTGGGCCAATTGCCAGGTGCCTAGGAATTCTAGTCCAGCCTTAAGCAGGAAAACTGACTAGGTGACTTTGGGCCAATCGCCAGACAACAGGGAATTCTAGTCTCACTTTAGACAGGAAAACTGACTGGGTGACTTTGAGCCAATTGCCAGGTGACTAGGAATTCTAGTCCAGCCTTAAGCAGGAAAACTGACTGGGTGACTTTGGGCAAATCGCCAGGCAACAGGGAATTCTAGTCTCACCTTAGACAGGAAAAATGACTGGGTGACTTTGGGCCAATCACCGGGCAACAGGGAATTCTAGTCTCACTTTAGACAGGAAAACTGACTGGGTGACTTTGGGCCAATTGCCAGGTGACTAGGAATTGTAGTCCAGCCTTAAGCAGGAAAACTGACTGGGTGCCTTTGGGCCAATCACCAGGCAACAGGGAATTCTAGTCTCACCTTAGACAGGAAAAATGACTGGGTGACTTTGGGCCAATTGCCAGGTGACTAGGAATTGTAGTCCAGCCTTAAGCACGAAAACTGACTTGGTGACTTTGGGCCAATCACCAGGCAACAGGGAATTCTAGTCTCACCTTAGACAGAAAAAATGACTGGGTGACTTTGGGCCAATTGCCAGGTGACTAGGAATTCTAGTCCAGCCTTAAGCAGGAAAACTGACTGGGTGACTTTGAGCCAATCACCAGGCAACAGGAAATTCTAGTCTCACCTTAGACAGGAAAAATGACTGGGTGACTTTGGGCCAATTGTCAGGCGACTAGGAGTTCTAGTCCCACCTTAGGCATGAAAGTTGACTGATTTGACTTTGGACCAATCCTCATGAGGCCATGAGTTCTAGTCCTGCCTTAGTCATGGAAGCTGGTTCAGTGACTTTGGGCTACTCCTTCCCTCTTGCCTCAACCCACCTCACAGGGGTGTTGTTGTGGAAAAAAGAAGAGGAAGAAGGAATTGTTGTCATGTTCACTACCTCGTTTAGAAAAATAATAAAAGTGAGTGGGAGTTCAAGGCAGTCCTTGATTTTCACTACCCATTAAAGTTGCCACAAGTCCCTTCTCTCCAATGCCTGGATCCGAGATCGAAATCGGCAGGTGTTCTGAACTAGGCATCCCCAAGACGCACAAAGCAGATTTCTGGTCCTGACCAAACCCCTTTAATTAAACGAATGTGAATTCCTCTCCTTCACCTTCAGCTAAGGCCTGGCAAACAGTCTTCCAAAGGAATATTTATGACCACAGACCTTATCTAGCTTGGAAAGCTGCCATGTCAATATTTTCCAAACGCCGTGCAGGGCAAGGAAAGACTTGGCACAGTGTCTCCGAGATTTACAGACAGATCTTCACACTCCTGAAACGATCGAAAGAGCGGATTGTTTCCTGCTCATTCACCTCCAGCAAATTCTTTCGAGGGAGGATTTACAGTCACAGACCTTATCTGGCTTGGGGAGCTGCCAGGGCGATAGCTACAGAACTTGGCAAGGAGTCTCTGAGAGTCCCGAACCAATGAAGCGAACTAATTGCCTCCTGCAAACTCCACTCCCCTTTCGCTCCTCTTTTATTTCCTCTGGGAGGGGCCATTCATCGTCCACCTGTGGCTTTACTCCCAAGTCGACCCTGATTTCTGAGCTGTTCTTTTCTTCTGGCAACTCTGTGCATGCGCACACTGGGAACAGACTCCAGCTGTTCCTCTGCCTCACTGCTGTCTGACTCTGAAGGCAGCTGAGAACTGCCAGACGGCCTCGGCCCCCTCTCTGCCTCTGACACAGAGCCCTCGTCCGAGCCTTCCCCAGATTCCAGGACTGGCCCATGTTCCTCCCCAATCTTCTCACTGTCCGAATCTGCTCTGGCCGCTGGCGGGCCACAACAGTAGGAAGCTACTGAAACATCAAACACTTTTTTCTGTAACAGCTAGTCCAAATTTCAGAATGATCCCCTTAAAGGAGAATTCAGGGTGCGGTGGGGTGATGCGAAAAGGGGAATTGGTAGACCAGCCTTCCCCAAGCTTCACAATTTTAAAACCTGTGGATTTCAACTCCCAGAATTCCCCAGCCAACACATGTGCATGTACTGGCTGGGGAATTCTGAGAGTTGAAGTCCACAAGTCTTAAAAGTCACCCAGTTTGGGGGAACCTCTGTTGTAAAAAAAAAAAAAATCAAGTACTATATTACTACCCGAATGAATGACGGCCTCTCTCTCTCCTTTGCAGTTTGGGGCAGAAACGGGCGTCTCGAACCCGAGTTACCATGTGATGAAAACAGCGTTCCGGGTGATGCCTCTCCTGCTGTTGCCGATCACGATCAACTTCCCAACGGTGAGAAAAGGCCACAGATCGCTGGCTGGCGCCTGTTGTAACCTAGGCTTCCCGAGAAAGCATAAATCACACTCTTAGTCCCCGAAACCCTGTTTTATTTAGATAGCTGTAAATTATGGCCATTTACAACCCGTAAGTCCGCGAAGAGTCGGACAGATGCCTACTCGAGTTGCCACAGTCTTTCGGGGGGAATGTTGATAAACACCCACCTTTATCTCCCTTGAAACGCAGCCCGAGACCGAATGGCCAAACGCAGAGCAAGGCCAAAGTTAGCACAGAGTCAAACAGAACTTTTCAACGCTTGAACTGACCAGATGAACTCATTGCTCTCCGCAAAAGCTCACGTCCCACTTGCTCCTCTTTAATGCCTTACGGAAGGGGACAATCATCTCCAAGCCTTACTCCCGAGTCGACCCTTTTTGTTCTTGATTGTTCTTGCCTTCTGGCAGCTCTGCGCAGGCGCACCCTGGGAACAGGCTCCCGCTGTTCTTCTGCCTCGCTGATGTCAGACTCTGAAGGTTCCGGAGGCAGCAAATAACTTCCCCTGTCACTCCTCTTTTATTTCCGCTGGGAGGGGCCATTCATCGTCCACCTGTGGCCTTACTCCAAAGTTGACCCCTGTTCTTTAGCTGTTCCCTTCGTCTGGCCACTCTGCACACACTGGGAATAGGCTCCAGCTGTTCTTCTGTCTCACTGATGTCTGACTCTGAAGGCAGCTGATAACTGGCAGACGGCTCTGGCCCCCTCTCTGCCTCCGACACAGAGCCCTCATCAGAGCCTTTCCCAGACTCCAGGACTGGCCCATCTTCCTCCCCAACCTCCTCACTATCCGACTCTGCTGCCAGCTGTGCTGGATGCTGGCGGGCCACAGCAGCTCCACAAACCGCTCAACCTTGGCACAATTTGAAACCTGCGTATTTCCTGGACATCTTTTTATTTGGGTTTTTTTTTTATGGGGAAACGCTTGGCTGGTGCTGTATGAGGCAGGTCGGTGGTTTTTTTGCAGGCGTTTCACGACCCAACTAGGGAACGTCATTGTTGCTTGAAGGGAGTGGGGTTTGCAGAGAGGAGGAGGAGGAGAAGAAGGAAGACTGTGGGGTCCTTGGTGGTCTCTGAGCTTGGTTGTTTTCTTGCTACCAAACTAGGTAACACGATCAGTGTTAGGTGGTGTGCGGAGTTAGCAGACACGAGAAGGAGGAGGACTGGGATTTTCGGGACACTCTGAATTTGGCTGTTTCCTTGCGGACGTTTCATTACCAAACTGGGTAACATCATCAGTGCTTAGAAGCCTGTGGGGTTTGCAGAGACGAGGAGGAGGGCTGTGAGGTCCTTGGTGCTCTCTGAGCTCAGTTGTTTTCTTGCAGGCGTTTCATGGCCCAACTAGGTAACATCATCAGTGCTACGTAACAAATTAAGTGACGTCAACAGGAATATTGGTTTGTGGAGGGGAGGAGAAGAAAGTGGGGGAGGAGGAGAAGGACTGGGGAATCCTTCTGAGCGTATTATTTTGTAGGCGTTTCATGACCCAGCTAGGCAACATCATCAGTCCTAGAAGGGGGAGGGAAGGAGTGTGGACTGTGGGGTCCTTGGTGCTCTCTGAGCTGGGTTGTTTTCTTGTGGATGTTTCGCTACCAAACTAGGTAACATAATCAGTGCTAGAAGTATGGGGGGTTTGCAGAGAGGAGAAAGAGGAGGAGCAAAATAGGAGAGGGAGGAGGAGGAAGACAACTTGTTGTGGCCCAGCAGGTGCCGTTGGAGCTGCCACCAGACCCCGACAGCGAGGGGCCCTCTGAGTCAGCTCTGGAGGATGTGGAGGACCCTGGACAGGGTTCCGACTCTGAGCAGGGCACGGAGAGGCTGGTTGGCCACCAGGTGGCACCTGAGCCTTGGTCCAGTGGGGAGGAGACAAGGGAGAGTGAGCCGGAGGCCAGCAGTGAGTTGTTCATGGATGCACACCATCGAAGAGCTACTAAGCGTCAGGAACAATTACGCAATTACAGAAGGTGATTGTACACAGCTAGTGATCACTAGGCTCCTCTCCAGACTATAAAAAGCTACTTGTGCACACGACCCTCTTTGCAGAAGTCAACGCAGGATTGAATGTCGGAGGACATTACTGTGAGCTTGGCAGGCTGGATTGCTGCCAAGTGTTATCTGTGTTTATTGCTGCCTGAGTTTGTCTGAGTTGCTGCCAAGGTCCTTATCTGTTTGTTCTGCTTGGCTTTCAGCCACCAAGGTTTTGGTGTCTTGTTATTAAAGGACATTCCATTTAAGCTTGTCTCGGCATTCGTTACTGGACGGAGGAGGGGGTCAGAACACAACTGTCAGGTCCTTGGTGCTCTCTGGGCTTGGTGGGTTTTCTTCCAGACGTTTCATGACCCAACGAGGTAATACCATCAGTGCTAGGTCACAAACTAAGTGACTTAGTTTGTGGAGGGGAGGAGAAAAAGGCGAGGAGGAGAAGGACTACTGGGAAGTCCTCCAAGTGCCAAGATCCAAAAGAAAAGATGACAGTGAGCTTATTTTTTATTTTTTTGGTAGACGTTTCACGACCCAACTAGGAAACATCCTCAGTGCTAGAAGGGAGTGGGGTTTGTGGAACGGAGAAGAAGGCAAAGGAGGAGGACTGTGGGGTCCTTGATGCTCTCTGAGCTTGCTTGTTTTCTGGTAGTATTTAGTATTTTTAGTATTTTATTAAGATTTATAGGCCGCCCTTTTTTTGGTAGACGTTTCACGACTCAACTAGGGAACATCTTCAGTACTAGAAAAAAAAGTGGCATTTGTGATGTAGAGGAGAAGAAAAGGGGGATGGACGAAGAGAGGAAAAGGAAGAGGAGGAGGAAGATTGGGGAGTCCTTTGAACTCGGTTGTTTTCTTACAGGCCTTTCGTGACCCAGCTAGGTAACATCATCCGTTGGTTCCTGTCGGACGCTTTGTCTTGAGCTGGTTGTTCCTTGATTGTGATGTTGTGCAACCTGTTGTATGGTGTAAACCCTTGTTGTGCTGGAAACGCTTCCTTTACCCCCCTCCTAGCTACTGAATGAGTTCCTCATTTGCAAAGGTCGTAACTCTGGAAGGGAAAAAATGATCGTAAGTCACTTTTCTCAGTGCCGTGATCGCTTTGAACAATCGCTAAATGGATGGTTGTAAGTCGAGGGCCCCAAAAATGTATTTGACTTTATTATTGTTGTTGTTGTTGTTGTTAGGGATGTAATCGCAATAGCAATAGCAATAGCAGTTAGACTTATATACTGCTTCATATGGCTTTCAGCCCTCTCTAAGCGGTTTACAGAGTCAGCATATTGCCCCCAACAACAATCCGGATCCTCATTTTATCCACCTCAGAAGGATGGAAGGCTGAGTCAACCCTGAGCCGGTGAGATTTGAACAGCCGAACTGCAGAACTGCAGTCAGCTGAAGTAGCCTGCAGTGCTGCATTTAACCACTGCGCCACCTCGGCTCTTTCCCAGACCTTGGGTATATATGCCATGATTGAAATAATATATCTGTCACTTTAAATGCTCAAGTGAGATGCGATTGGATGCTGTTGCTTCAATCAGCCATAAGAGGGAGTAGGAACTACTACTGGTTGTTCCGGGTTGTTCCTGTATGTTCTCCATGCTTGCTATTGGAGTTGAATACTGTATATTGGATGGTGGCTACTCTGTATGTTAGTTACCTGTTGTGGCCCAGGAGGAGCCGTTGGAGCTGCCACCAGACTCCGACAGGATGTGGAGGACCCTGGACAGGGTTCCGACTCCGAGCAGGGCGCAGAGAGGCTATTTGGCCACCAGGAGGCGCCTGAGCCTTGGACCAGTGGGGAAGAGACAAGGGAGAGTGAGCCAGATACCAGCAGTGAGTTGTTCTTGGATGCCCGGCACTGAAGAGTTAATAGGCGTCAGGAACAATTGCGCAGTTACAGGAGGTAATTGCACTCAGCTGGTGGTCATTCGGCTCCTCTCCAGACTATAAAAAGACTGCTTGTGTACACGCCCCTCTTGCAGAAGTCAACACAGGAACGAATGTTGGAGAACATTTTTGTGAGCTTGGTAGGCTGGATTGCTGCCAGGGCTTATCTTTGCTGGATTGCTGCCCAGCCTGTCTGTGCCAGTTTGCTGCCAAGCACCTGTCTTTCTGTTAACAAATTGCGTAAAGTATCTTTGTCTCGGAGTGTGCTTTGGTGTGGAACGAGGGGGGTCAGAACAGTTACCTGTCTACATGGTGAATCGTGAGTTGAGCATCTGTAAACCAACATGTTACATCATAGACTGTGTATATAATTCAAGATTACTTATCGCTTGTTTTGGAGAATGTTTATCCTACTTTATTTTTGTTAACGCAAGTAAAAGTTATCCTTGTTTTAACTTTGGCGGCTGTGATTGATAGTGTGACTATCCAGCAGCACATTCCTTGCTACCTTCTGCTACTCAACTCTAGTCTCCAAAAGGAGATATACTTAACAATTATTATTATAATTATTTTGCCTTTCCTGCAGGCCGTCTTCACCTACTGGCTGACATCCAACCTGTACTCGCTGGGACAAGTCTTGTTGTTACGCGTGCCGTCCGTACGCACTTTTTTACGCATGCCGAAACAGGATGTTCACAAGCCTGCGGCGGGACAGACGCAGAAAGGATTAATCGACAGCTGCAAAGAGGGTGAGAGTGAGAGAAAGGAGAAAAAGGGGTTTGAAGGCTAAGATGGGTCATGTCCTTCTTTAAGTTTCCGGCCCGAAATTATGATTTGCTTCATTAATTGAGTTTTCTTTTCACTATGAGGGGAATATTTTAAATGGATCATGAAATGGAATGGAATGGAATAGGGGATAGAATAGAATAGAATAGAATAGAATAGAATAGAATAGAATAGAATAATGGGACAGAACAGAATAGAATAATGGAGTGGGATGGATTAGGGTAAGGGATAGAATAGAATAGAAATGGAATAGGAATAGGATAGGGAATAGAATTGGAATGGAATTGAATAGAATAGAATAATGGGGTGGGGTGGAATAGAATAGAATAATGGAATAGAATAGGAATAATGGGATGGAATAGAATAGAATAATGGGATGGGATAGCATAGAATAGAATAGTATAGAATAGCATAGCATAGAATGATGGGATAGAATAGAATGATGGGATGGAATAGAATAGAATAGGAATAATGGGATGGAATAGAATAGAATGATGGGATGGAATAGAATGGAATAGAATAGAATAATGGGATGGAATGGAATAGAATAGAATGAAATTATGGGATGGGATAGCATAGAATAGTATAGAATAGAATGATGGGATGAGATGAAATAGAATAAAATAGAATAGAATGATGGGATGGAATAGAATAGGAATAATGGGATAGAATGGAATAGAATAGAATAGGAATAATAGAATAGGAATAATGGGATGGAATAGAATAGAATGATGGGATGGAATGGAATAGAATAGAATAGGAATAATGGGATGGAATGGAATAGAATAGAATAGGAATAATGGGATGGAATAGAATAGAATGATGGGATGGGATGGAATAGAATAGAATAGGAATAATGGGATGGAATGGAATAGAATAGAATAGGAATAATGGGATAGAATAGAATAGAATAGAATAATGGGATGGGATGGAAAGGAATGCTTTCCTTTTTGCTGCTTTCAATTCATATCAAGTAAAAGTACTTTATTCAAATGGAATTGAGGTTTGTCTTTCTTGGACATTGAAGGAGGCGTGTCGGACAATAACTATAAATGCCTCTAGAATATTCAAATGATTAGACTTGTTTTTTAAAGGCTGCTTTATTGTTCTAGACAGCTGAACAAAATGAGGAAGCTTTTTAAAAGAAATGCTTGATCTGAAGAGGCCCAGTGCTATGGTGTCTTCTTTTTAATAGCGGAGAACAACTATACTTGCAGAAAGCCACCTCCATTTTAACAGCACCTGTATGAGTATAATCTGAAGTGTAACACTACAAACAGTGTATATTGTTTGTTTGTTGCAAGGAGGCAAATTGCTGGGAGGCAGAAGCCAATTTTTCCCCCTTGCTTTCCTCCCCAAAAGCTTACACTTCGGAGCGTCTTATACTCCGGAAGATATGGTAATCCTGTGTAGGCAAAGCACACATTCTCACTGCAGGATGTACTCCCTCAGCCTTCCTTCTCCTCCGCTCTCTTCCAGGGTGGGATACCTTCCAGTCCAAAAGACGACTACAAGAACGACAGGACCGCATCAAAAACCACTTGATATTAGCAGCATCGGGTAAGTTGCTTGAATGGGTGGTGCTCAGTTTTCCAACCTGTTTAGCAACCGTACGGCATTAACCATGGCCCTGGAGGGAGGGGAGAGTGACTTACCAACTGGGGCTCCCCCCATAGGACCATCGCAGCATCTCTACTGTTTGTCACGGGAGCGAAATTGGGGGGGGGGGGGGCGCTTGGCAACCCACATGTACAGGTAGTCCTCGACGTAGCGCCGGTTTGTTTACTGACTGTTGAAAGTTGCAGCGGCACTGAAAAGTGGAGTCTTGGCCGTTCACAATAGCAATAGCAATAGCAGTTAGACTTATATACCGCTTCATAGGGCTTTCAGCCCTCTCTAAGCGGTTTACAGAGTCAGCATATCGCCCCCACAATCTGGGTCCTCATTTCACCCACCTCAGAAGGATGGAAGGCTGAGTCGACCTTGAGCTGGTGAGATTAGAACCACTGAACTGCAGATAACAGTCAGCTGAAGTGGCCTGCAGTACTGCACCCTAACCACTGCGCCACCTCGGCTCACAGCGACCATCGTTGCAGCATCCCAATGACGATCGTGTCGTCAAAATTCAGATGTTTGTCAACTGGTTCGTGCTTACGACCGACTTAACGACCGTGCCCCAAGGTCCTGTGATCCAGCAAAGTCAGTGGGGGATCCGGATTCACTTAACAACCGGGTGACTAACTTATCAAGTGCGGCGATTCCCTTAACAACTCTAGCAAGAAAGGTTGTAAAACGGGGCGGTGAACAGATGTCTCACTTTGCAACTGAAATTTTGGCCTCAGTTGTGGTCGTAAGCCGAGGATTTACAACAGTTCATTCAGGGAGTGTTCGAACTTACAAACAGCACTGAAAAATTGGACTTATGACCGTTTTCAAACACTTGCAGTCACGTGATTTACATTCAGAGGCTTGGCAGTTGACTCACATTTATGACGGTTGCAGTGTCTCAGGGTCATGTGATGATCCCCCTTTTGTGACCTTCCAATAAGCAAAGTCCTTGGGGAAAGCAGATTCACTTAACAAGTGTGGCCAGAAAAGTAGTAACAAGGCTCCTTTAACCCATTTTTCATTTAGCGACAAAAACTTTGGGGTAATAAGTCGAGGACTACCTGCATTTAATGCGTCAAGGTTTGAAGTTGGGGAAGAAAGGGGAATGGCTTGCCTTGCGGAGGAATTTCACGAATAAAGGCAAATATACATCACCCCCTTTTAATGACCCCATCATCCCTTGTGAGGTGGAGTCTGAGCAACTGAATGGAGCTAAGTGTTTACTGGCTGCCTGCCTTTCCTGTTGCCAATGCAGAGTTATATTCAGCAGATATATTCTCATTGTGCCCGGAGAGAGAAATATCTGCCTCTTCCTAGGATCAAACTCACAGCCTCCTGATTGTGAGCCGAGAGCTCTACCTCTAGGCCACCGCACCACTCCAAATATATATGTCAAATATACATAACGTTACCTAGATCCAATCTGGGTTGATCGCCGAGACCAGCATTTTTGTCCTCCGAGCTTTCAGACTCATCCTGGAGCCCATCTTGATTGGTTTACCTTTAATTGCTATTGTGATTCTCAATACTAACAATTTTCTATACAAGTAACCAGGTTACCTACCCAACTCATAAACAAAAGGCGCACACACAGATCCCAGCATAACATTGCAGGATCCAATTTGGGTCAGTCACCGGGCCAGAAGTTTTGAACATGCAATTTACCTTACATTCAGTTTTGCAGCTAAGATTGTTGGTCGAGCAGGGACAAAAAACAGCCAGGGAAATGACCGAAGCCTGGGAAACGTTTCCCTTATCGGTCAACAGGAGAGTTGATCTTCCTCCACCTTATCAGCAAGTACTTAAGAGCCTTAACAGCCAATGACTTAATAGCTGGCCAGCAAGACCCCCAATCAACAACTAAAAAGCCACACACAACTAGGCACCATGTAAATACGACACATAGAATAGCCCACACACTCCGCTGGAAAGAGGTTCCCTGAGGATGTTGTGGCCCGCCAGTGGCAAGCAGAGCTGGCAGCAGAGTCGGACAGTGAGGAGGTTGGGGAGGAACTTGGGCCAGTGCTGGAGTCTGGGGAAGGCTCTGAGAAGGGCTCTGCATCGGAGGCAGAGAGCGGGCCAGGACCGTATGCCAGTTATCAGCTGAACAGTGAGGCAGATAAACACCTGGAGCCTGTTCCCAGTGTGTGCATGCACAGAGTTGCCCAACGAAGGGAACAGCTAAGGAACAAGGGTCGACTTGGGAGTAAGGCCACAGGTGGACGGTGAATGGCCCCTCCCATAGGGAATAAAAGAGGAGCGAAAGGGGAGTGGAGTTTGCAGGAGACAATTAGTTCATTCCTGCATTCTTGCCAAGTATTGCGGCGTCTGAAAGATATCGGCCTGGCCACTCTCCAAGCCTGATAAAGATCGGTAATTGTGAACTATCTTGAAAGACTGTGGGCCGGGACTTTACTGGGGAGGAATTCACTGTATATTAAATAAAAGGGGTTTATCAGGACGAGGACTTGGCTTCGTGCCACTTGGGAAGCCTAGGTCAGAATAAAGTATGGGCTCCAGCACTAGTCCGAAAGCTCGGAAGACGAAACTTGTGGTCCCTGTGACCAACCCAGATTGAATCCTGCAAATTTTTTTGTTGTTGTTGTTTGCTCGCAGGGCCGTTGCGTCAGACCTTTGCCGAGAACCCTTTGAAGGAGGTGCAGCTCGAGGACAGCAAGCCGCCACCAAAAGAGCGACCCTGGGAAGATACGTTAATCTGAAGGACACAAGACACTACTCCAGTTCCGCTCTAGTTCCTTGTCCATTCGTTCCTCCGTTCATCCCTAATAAAGATAGTTTTTTTTTCCGCTTCTGCCTGTTGTTGCAAGCTAAGAATCTGAAAGAAGTACCTCGACTTACAACCATCCGTTCACTTGACCATTTGAAATGACTCGGGATACAAGCTTCCTTTCTCCAGCCCAGCATGACGGTTCCTTTCCCCTGCCTTGCACAGGGAGTTATGGAGTCGATTTAACAATAGTTCATTTAGTGTCCCTTCGAAGCGACAATGGCCCTGGAAAAAGGGGAGTTGTGCCCGTTGTTCACACTTAGGACCATTGCAGTGTCCTCAAGGTTAACGTGATGGACGCTCAGATGCTTGACAAGTGGTTCGTATTTACGATAGCTGCAGTGTCCCGGGGGTCACGCCATCCTCTCGTTGTGGCCTTCCGACGAGAAAAGTCAATGAGAAAGCCCAATTCACTTCACAAGCAGATTTCTAATTGAACAACTGCGGTGACACACTTAACGAACGCGGCAAGAAAAGTCAAGTGGACCGGAACTCGACCAATGTCTCACTTAGCCACATAAATTTCGGGTTCAGTTGTGATCGTAAGTTGAGGGCCACATGTACTAGAAAATCTAGACCTCTCGGAGGGAATGTGCCAAGGCCTGGGATGGAAGAGCCTGCCGGAGGGAACGAATAGGAAGGAGGCTGCTTAGGACGTCAGGGATTTGCTCTGCGGATATGGGATGCGATTAATAGACTCCCGGGGGGGGGGGGGAGCGGATGAGGAGGAGGGATTGAGGGAGCTGGGTGGGGCCAGAGGAATGGCTCAAAAGGTTGTGGGACGGAGCATCAGCTGCAACAATTATTCCGTTCTTCCAGAAAGCGGTAATCAATTAGTACCAATGTGATACACAAGTATTGAAACCCATCATTGATGTCCTTTGTTGTTCTATCAGAACCTGACAGTTTCCAGGTTTTCCCCACCCAAATGAAAATTCAAGTCCCCTGCCCAGCACCCACAGGTCCATCAGATGATCCAATCAGGCACCGTCCAAAACTGAAGATGCCTCCCAGTCACCTCATCGCAGCTGCAGGGCAAGGTGTCCTTGACTCTCTGGGAAAGGAATGTTGTTTTGACTACCTCTCACCCATACTCCATATAATCCCTCCTCCCATTTTCCCACAGTCGAAATTGTGGCAGGCCTAAAGGCCCAAATGTAAAAGGCGGCTTCCAGGTCAGGAAGACAAAAATTGCACAAAGGAACCATTGGAGAACTGGTAAAAATGACCGAGACGGTGTATCCCGCAGATCATTTTTTTAAATAATTAAAAGAAATTTAATATGGAGCGCTGAACAACAAAATCTCAAATAATAAATTAACAGTCCTTGGCAAGGGATTGACGGGAGAAGCCGGCCTCTCTTTCGGATGGTCATCTCTTGCATCACTGAGATTTGATTTCGGGATCCATCTCCGTCAGGACAGACAGGGACACTAACTGGATAATCCGGGTTGCGCGGGCTGGGAAAGGAAAAGAAGATTGGTTATCATCCAGGCACCGATGGTGGTGAAGAATGATTCAATTCAGAAAAAAACAGAGATGGAAATGTAAAGATTATTTACAGTCAGGGGTGTCAAACTCAAGGCTCAGGGGGCGGATCCAGCCCATGGGGTGCTTAGATCTGGCCCTAAGGGCCGCCCTGAAAACTGTTCTGACCTAGGCCTCACCAAATCGCAAAAACAGACTCCTTATCCCAACCTCAAACCCCTTTTTATTTGGCTAATGTGAATTCCTAGCATTCATATCCAGCAAAGTCCCACCAAACAGTCTTTCAAAGGTGAATTGCAAACACAGACCTTATCAGTCCTTGGATAGTTGCCAGGCAGAGAGCTTCCAGGCGCAACGCTGTACAAGGAAATACTTGGCAAGGAGCCTCTCAGATAAGCAAATCTTCACACTAATAAGTGAACTAATTGTCTCCTGCAAACTCCACTCTCCTTACGCTCCTATTTATTTCCTGTGGGAGGGGCCATTCAGTGTCCCCTTGTGCCTTTACTCCCGAGTCAACTCCTGTTTCTTAATTGTTCCTTTCTCCTGACAGCTCCGCGCATGCGCACATCGGAAACAGGCTCCAACTGTTCTTCTGCCCCACTCCTAAGGTAGCTGAAAACTGTCAGACAGCCGTGGCCCCATCTCTGTCTCCGACACAGAGCACCCATCAGAGCTTTCCCCACACTCCAGGACTGGCTCATGTTCCTCCCCAACCTCTTCACTATCTGAGTCTGCCGCCAGCTCTGCTGGCCACTAGTGGGTCACAACAGAAACAGCAAAGGAAACAGCAAATATATATATAGAAAGATGTTAAGATCTTTGCATGGTATTGCTTCATTTGTGGAATTGTGTTGTGTTCCTCCATTCCCTGCAATAGGAGACGTGGTTTTGAACATTTGCAAGCCTGGGAAAAGGGACAGCTTCTTCCCCCTGGTAGTCTTTTGGGGGTTGTACCACTGAAGGGAGATATCAGAAATCCCAGCGGTAGAAGCTCCGATTCACTCACCCGTCACTCGCCGTAAGCAGTTTGGTCTCTTCTCGTCTGGGACTCGTACCACCAGAAAGTAGACCGGAAGTCCAGATGCCGCGATGGCAATGCCGATGGCCGAATTGATAGGGTCGGTGTAGAGCGGTACAGCCACCAGGAAGACGGTGCAGAGGCAGAAAATGATGGGGAAAATGATGGTCAACTACAGGAAACAGAAGCGGGAATTGGTTGAAGTCTCCCATTGCCGCAGAACTCACAGAAGTCCACCCATCACACTTAAGGACTCACACCAAATTTCCGGCTCGCTCTAGTGATGGAGCGCCAAGAACTTCTGCAGGGAAGACGTTCCACCATGAATTGTTCTCATTGTCAGGAAATTAGCCCTTGGTCTAATTTCGGAATGGGACAATTCGCCATGGCCAACTGGTCATGGTCAACTCACTGTGGCCAATTCAGCACAACCACCTTGCCATGGTCAACTCGCCGTGGCCCACTGACTCGTATTTACGACGATTGCAGCTTCCCAGGATTAGGTGACCACCCTTTGTAACTTTCCCAGCCAGCTCTGACAAGCAAAGTCAACGGGGTGGGGGGGAGATGAATTTGCCTAATGACCGTGTGATTTGCAGTGACTCGCTTAACAACCATGGCAAAAAAATGTCATAAAATGGGAAATTCACTTGGATTGCTAATGGAAATTTGGGGCTCCATTGGGGGTCACAAGATGAGGACGGCCTGTATAGTTAGCATTGCCAGTTTAATGCTGGGCTGTGGAAAATGGAAGTTTTATATATTACGCAGCTAACAGCCCCTCTACCTTGAGTGGACGTTCTCTAGAAGGTTCCTTCCAGCGAAGATACAGTTGTCCTGCGATGGACAGGCCCACGAAGAACCAGTAGCTGAAGCTGTAGTAGTTGATGAGTTGAAAGATGTCTTCCACGCAAAGATAAATCAGAGCCATGGCTCCCTGCAACGGACAGACACCCTCTTAATAAAATTCTCTTTCTTTAATTAAGAAAGTAACTACAACATTAATGCTACAAATGGCAAGAGATATAAGACCGTACTATTACTGGAAAGATACAGGTTGATGCAATGAAAATGTGTAATAAAAAAATCAAGCTAAATTTAGTTTAGCAATAGCAGTTAGACTTATATACCGCTTCATAGGGCTTTCAGCCCTCTCTAAGCGGTTTACAGAGTCAGCATATTGCCCCCAACAACAATCCGGGTCCTCATTTCACCCACCTCGGAAGGATGGAAGGCTGAGTCAACCTTGAGCCGGTGAGATTAGAACCGCCGAACTGCAGATAACAGTCAGCTGAAGTGGCCTGCAGTACTGCACCCTAACCACTGCGCCACCTCGGCTCTAGTTTACTAGTAGTATGTATAAAATGAAGCGACAATAGCTATAGTTAAATAATAATGATTAATAATGATAACAATACATATAGATATATTAGTTTGATAATATGACATTTTATATAAACAACACATGGAGATTATGAGAGGAGGAGGTTTAAAAGCTTTATCTAGAATATGTTATAAAGATGTATTGGGATCTGATGATCTTAGGATGATTTAATGGAATTTTATCATATAATCCTATTCTAGATTTTGAATATTATATATAAAAGGACGTAAAAACAGTTATAATCAAATTAAGGTTGAGGTATAATAATTGTGATATACATGAATATAGGTGAATTTAAAATATGCGATTTGATATGAAAAGCAGGTGGTGACTATGGAAGAGATGCATGGAAATATTGTAACCAACTGACACACTTTCTGTTACAATTTGTAATGGAAGATGGTGGGTTTTTTAATGTTTGTCCTTCAAAAACAAATAAAAATTGTTGAAGGAGGAGGAGGAGGAGGAGGTGGTGGTGGTGGTGGTGGTGGTGGTGGTGGTGGTAGAGGAGGAAAGCCAAATTCAACAGGATTAGCAGAATATAACTTTGGGTTCTCCAATAAAACATCTAGAAATGAGTAAAGTAATAACTAGAAGTAAGTACAGGGTTGGTTAAAAACGGATTGGGCCAAACCAATCTTATTTCGGTCTCCAACACAGTGTCAAAGCGAAATGCGGTGGACATTCAGGGGTTGCCACAAAGAAGAGGGAGTCAAACTATTTCCCAAGGCACCTGAGGGCAGAACAAGAAGCAATGGGTAGAAACTAATCAAGGGGAGAAGCAACTTAGAACTGAGGAGAAATTTCCTGACAGTTAGAACAATTCATCAGTGGAACAGAAGTTGCCTCCAGAAGTTGTGGATGCTCCAACACTGGAAGTCTTTAAGAAGATGTTGGATAGCCATCTGTCTGGAATGATATAGGGTTTCCTGCCTAGGCAGGGGGTTGGACTAGAAGACCTCCAAGGTCCCTTCCAACTCTGCTATTGTATTGTATTACTTAGACTTCAGCAAGGCATTCAACAAGGTAGACCACAACCTATTTCTTGGTAAGCTAGAAAAAAGGGGGGATAAGACAGCTTCTGTCAGGGTTCAAAGTAACAGACCCAATGCAATCAAAAATTCAAGGCCAAGGTATTCCTCAAAGTCCAGATTTACTAGGCATGTCATACTGGCACAGATGGTGAAAACCTGACTCCGAAGGTCCCGGGGTCCCCCCCCCCAAAAAAATATCAAAGTTCTCTCCCTCAGTCCACTTGTCCATCCCATGGTCCAATCAGGTCACAGTCCCAACTCCAGTTGGTTTCAGTCCACGCCTCCCCAGCACCTGGTGAGAATGTCTTTGATTCCCAGGGGAAAGAATTTTGTTTTGGCTATAAGTTGCCATCTGTCTCTATTCCCCACTTCCATTTCAACAGCTCTAACCAGCCTTCCTGGGGAAGCCCTGAAGACCCTCCAAAATGGCCTGGTGGTACCCAGTGGTGGGTTTCAAAAATTTTTAGAACCTCTTCTGTAGGTGTGGCCTGCTTTGTGGAAGTGGCTTACCGGCATGTGACTGGGTGGCAGTGGCTTGCCGGCCATGTGACCGAGTGGGAGAGGCTTGCCGGCCATTTGACTGGGTGGGTGTGGCCAATTTGTAAAATGTGGTGAAACTCACTTAACAACGCTCTTGCTTAGCAACCAAAATGTTGGCTCAGAAACTCTGGCATTTGAAGCACGCAAGTCTTAAAGCTGTCAAGTTACAAGACCCTCGCACCTCTAACCCTTTAGAAAAAAAAAAACCCAGGGGAGTTCAAACTTGACAGCTTTAAGACTTGTGGACTTCAACTCCCAGAATTCTTCCTCCAGTCATGTTGGCTCAGGAACTCTAGCATTGAAGCACGCAAGTCTTAAAGCTGTCAAGTTACAAGACCCTCGCACCTCTAACCCTTTAGGAAAAAAAACCCCAGGGGTGTTCAAACTTGACAGCTTTAAGACTTGTGGACTTCAACTCCCAGAATTCCTCCTCTCGCTCTTCATCTTGATGATGTGCGGACGGGCGGGAGGGGAGGGAGCTGGAACCGGTTCTAAACGGCAGTGTAGATTTGTGGAACCTCTTCTATAGAAGAGGTGAGAACTGGCAGGAACCCACCCCTGGTGGTACCCCTCTGCTTGCTTCCCTCCACTTAAACCTAGTACCATTAAAGACTACTCGTGGAGTACGGTTTGTCCGCCAGTTACAAATCCATCCGACGGTGATGTTATCTATCCCACTTTTTTTCTAGCCTACCAAGAAGTCGGTTGTGGTCTACTTTGTCGAATGCCTTGCTGAAATCTAACTATTCTATATCGCATGTATACCGTTCAATACTTAGAGAAGATAATTGCTTCTTCCACTGGGCAAATCACTCAAGATAACGAGGAAAAGGGACAGTGGAGATTTAAGGCTTGGGTGGGAGATTGGACTAGATACGTGATGGCAAATCTGTGGCAGACGGAGTCATATCTGCCGGCCCACGAGCCATCAGCCCCAGCGCCGTCCAGCTGATTTTTCGGCCTTCCAGAGAGCCGGGGGAAGCTGTTTTTGCCCTCCCCAGGCTCCAGAGAAGCCTCCAAAGCCTGGGGGGGTGAAAAATGGGCCCAATGGGCCAACGGGAAGTTCAGAAACTTTCCTGAAGCCTGGGGAGGGCGAAAACAGCCTCCTCCATCCCCCAGAAGCCGGAAACAGATGATTTCCGAACTTCTGGTTGGCCCATCAGGCCTGGTTTTTGCCCTCCCCAGACTTTGGAAGCTTTCCTGAAGCCTGGGGAGGGTGAAAACTCCCCCCCCATATGCGGGTGTGTGTGTACGTGCATGCAGGTGTGCGCAGAGCGCATTGCATTTGATGTGGCTCGGTAAGAGCCTTTGGAGCTGCTATCCGACTCTGACACAGAAACCTCCTGTGAGTGGTTTCAGGATGCTCACAGGAGAGGATAACAAGCAGCTGTGGCTCGTTAAGGATCTCCTGCTGATAAAAGACTGGCGGTGCCACGCTTGCAGAAGTCAACATTCGTTCATTCGTTTGTTCTATTCCGTTCCGTTCCTGTTTTAGTCAAGGTTCCCTGTTTGTGTTCATGATTCAAAGAAACCAACTTGGAGAAGTGGTTTGCTGTAAGAGTTTGTTTTTGCATTTGCTGTTTAACTTTTTGCCAGAGAATTTATCTATGTTTCTTTTGGGCTCGCAGCCAGCAAAAGCCGGGAACTGATAAAAACATTTCCTTTGAAGTTCTGTCTGGCTGTCGTTTCTGAACGAACAAGGTGGGGGTCAGAACAGCATTGTGTGTTAAGGCCGATTCCTTTCTCCCCACCGAGCCAAGTGGATCCGTGCACACTCTCTCACGCGTTAGCCTAGGACTCACATTAAAAAGAAGGGCTGGCACAGGGGTGAACCGTCCCACGTGGATCATGCAGATGGCATCTGGCAGGTGTCCTTCCCGGGAGCCAACAAAAAACAATCTGTTGGGAAAGAATGAATGAGTGTCTAGAGTTGCCTTTCTGTTCCTGGAGGCCAATTTCAGAAAGCAGAAATGTACAACTCCTAAAACATACGGATAACAGTTGCAAGAACTGGGTATGTCTAGTTGAATGAAAAGAAGGACTAGGGGAGACATGATAGCAGCGTTCCGATATCTCAGGGGTTGCCCCAAAGAAGAGGGAGTCAAACTATTCTCCAAGGCACCTGAGGGTAGAACAAGAAGCAATGGGTGGAAACTAATCAAGGAGAGAAGCAACTTAGAACTGAGGAGAAACTTCCTGACAGAACAATTAATCAGTGGGGGTGCAGTGGTTAGAATGCAATACTGCAGGCTACGTCTGCTGACTGCCAGCAGTTCAATCCTCACCAGCTGAAGGTTGACTCAGCCTTCCATCCCTCCAAGGTCAGTAAAACGAGGACCCAGATTGTTTGGGGGGGGGGGCAATAGGCTGACTCTGAAAAACTGCTTAGAGAGGGCTGTAAACCCCATGAAGTGGTATATAAGTCTAAGTGCTAGTGGGAAGGAAGGAAGGAAGGAAGGAAGGAAGGAAGGAAGGAAGGAAGGAGAGAAGGAAGGATGGAGAAGAAAGGAAGGAAGGTGATAGGAATGAAGAGAAGGAAGGAAGGGATAGGAATGAAAAGAAGGAAGGAAGGAAGGGATGGGAATGAGAATGAGGATTAGGAAGAAAGGGAGGAAGGGAGGAGATGGGAATGAAGAGAAGGAAGGAAGGGATAGGAATGAGGAGAAGGAAGGAAGGAGATGGGAATGGAGATTAGGAAGAAGGGAGGAAGGGAGGAAGGAAGGAGATGGGAATGAGGAGAAGGAAGGAAGGAGATGGGAATGAGGAGAAGGAAGGAAGGGAGATGAAAACGAGGAAAAAGAAGGAAGGGAGGAGGGAGAGAGGGAAGGAAGGAAGGAGATGGGAAGGAGGAGAAGGAAGGATGTATAGAATGCATGGGCATTGTATACCTGCATTATACTTTATATTACTGCATATAAAGAAGCTTCTTTTATACATGAAACCTTCCTGAAGTATTGATTTGTGTGCTGGTTGGAGATACATTTCTCCCACAGGTAGAGGAAGTTCAAGGGCAAGGCCCAAGACCGGGTGTAAATACTCCTCTCTCTCTCCACTCCATGGGTTGAGCTCCCCAGAAGCACACTGTGCTTGGTGCTTCGGCTTCACCACTCAACCATCCTTCCAAGCCGCCTCCGTCTTTTTTTCCCCACTCGGAGCTGGGGAGACATGCCTTCCAACAGGAGGTATAAAAACCCACCCACTCTCGACTCCATTTTGTTCAGCTTGACCCAGAATCACATGTGACTGGTTGGTGGTCCGGCTTCGTCAATAAAGAGAACCTTCCTTCCCAGTCAGACTTCAGCCTCAAATTTTGTCTCCAGGGCAGAAGTGTGTTCCTAGCGGTTCGGTCCGGTTCGGACGAGTAGGTTATAACTCGGCCTGCTATGCCTCCGAACCGGTTTTCTTGGCGGTGATGTAAGCACTGCCATCTTGTTGTTTTTTTTATTCTGCGCATGTGCGCCCCTGCGCAGGACACATCCCTGAGCAAACCAACAGTAGCAGCAGCCGAAATCCACCCCTGCTCCAGTGCCTTTCTCCCAGCTAGGAACAGGACCTGGATTTTCCTTCCAACACACATGTGCCCGCCGCTCACACAAAGGGAGCTTCACATACCGTATTTTTGGAGTATAAGACGCACCAAGGTTTTGAAGAGGCAATTTAAAAAAAAAAAGGTTTTGCACACTGCAAACCTCCCAAAAACGGCTCGTTTTTTGTAAAAACGGCTCGTTTTTTGTAAAAACGGCTCGTTTTTTGTAAAAACGGCCCCGTTTTTTGTAAAAACGGCCCCGTTTTTTGTTTTTTTTAAAGGACATGGATAGCCTTTAGGAGGCTTATAGAGTGTTGGATTGGATTGGATTGGATTGGATTGGATTTATTCGATTTGTAAGCCGCCCTATTCCCCGAAGGGACTCAGGGCGGCTGAACAAAAACCAAGGGAAGGGGAACAAATACAGAAAAGTAAGACAAAAACAGGACAACGATACAAACAATTTAAAAAACACAGCAAATTCGAGTAGGGGGAAACTCAACCCCAGGCTTGCTGGGACAGCCAGGTCTTAATGGCTGTCCGGAAGGCCTGAAGGGTGGCGAGGGTCCGAATCTCCACGGGGAGCTCATTCCAAAGGGTCGGAGCAGCCACAGAGAAGGTCCTCCTCCGGGTGGTCGACAGCCGGCATTGGCCGGCAGATGGAATTCGGAGGAGGCCTAATCTGTGGGATCTAATGGGTCTATGGGAGGTAATTGGCAGGAGGCGGTCTCTCACGTACCCAGGTCCAATACCATGTAGGGCTTTATAAGTGATGACTAGCACCTTGAAGCGTATCCGGAGACCAATAGGTAGCCAGTGCAGCTCGCGGAGGATAGGTGTAATGTGGGTGTACCGAGGTACACCCACAATCGCTCGCGCGGCTGCGTGGCTGCGCGAGTGTTCCTGGGGAGTTGGAGGGGGGGGCAAAATTGAGCAAAAAAGGGCCCGTTTTTTGCTCATTTCTGCCTTCCTCAGCCCCCAGGAGCTCTCTGAAAGCCTCCTAAAGGCTATGCATGGCCATTTTGGTGAAGTGGGGGCGGGGTTTCGGGAGGCAAAAAATGCTTTATTCAGTGTATAAGATGCACCCAGATTTTCAGCCCCTTTTTTGAGGGGAAAAAGATGCGTCTTATACTCCGAAAAATACGATATGTGTGTGTGTGCTTGCCCATTTCTCCCACAGCCTGGTTTCAAACAAGCCACACGGCTCAGTGGTGATTTACCTGGAAGCGGCAAGAATGGAAGCATTAAGGCCTCCAAAGCAGGACAGGGCCACCGCGAGGGGAATGGTCCAACTCATCACTCCGAAAACCTGATCGCCAAAAGTCTAGAATAAAAAGAAGAGGTTTCTTCGATCAGTTGTTGGCCCTTACCTTATGCCAGAGCAGGAATGGAGCTCCGTTTTCACTGGCAGAGGGTTGCAATCGGGGGTGAAATCCAGCAGGTTCTGACAGGTTCTGGAGAACCGGTAGCGGAAATTTTGGGTAGTTCGGAGAACCAGCAAATGCCACCTCTGGCAGGCCCCCGAGTGGGGTGGGAATGGAGGTTTTGCAGTATCCTTCCCCTGCCACGCCCATGCCCACCAAGCCACGCCCATGCCCACCAAGCCACGCCCACAGAACCGGTAGTGAAAAAAATTGAATTTCACCACTGATTGCAAGAGGCCGTCCCAGCCTAAAACAGAGCTCGGGAGCCCGTTTTCACTGGCATAGCACTCGGGTCATCACAGGCACCCGCAACGTCGAACTGGCCATGCCCACCTCAGGCCCCCAAGGTCAAACTGATGCAGCCATCAATGAAATCAAATTTGACACCTTTGCCCTATGCCAAGACTAAGCATGTCATTTAGTCAGCATCTTCATTTAACGACCCCATAATCTGGAGTCTGGGCAACTGAAGGGAGCTGAGTGTTTGAATGGCCAGATGGCCTTCCTGTTGCCAGTGTGGAGTTTTGTTCAGCAGATATATTCTCAGTGGGCCCAGAGAGAGAAATTTCTGCCTCTACTACCTAGGATTGAACTCACAGCTCCCTGATTCCTCACTCCAAGCACGTCACTTAATGGCATTGTACAATCTGCGATCCCCTAGTTAAATGACTGTTTAAAGCAGGCCTGTCCAACCTCGGCCACTTTAAAACCTTGGACTTCAACTCCCAGAATTCCCCATCCAGCCAAGCTCTACAAGACTAAGCGCTTCATTTAACGGCATCGTACAATTTGTGGTTTTTGGGGTGTCTTTTAATGACCCCCATAATCCCTTATATCAGGGTGCAGTCTAGGCAACTGAATGGAGCTGAGTGTTTCCTGGCCGGATGCCTTCCGGTCGCCAGTGCGGAGTTATATTCGGCAGATATATTCTCATTGTGCCCAGAGAAAGAGAGAAATATCTGCCTCTACCTAGGATCGAACTCACGGCCTCCTGATTGTGAGGCGAGGGCTCCGCTTCTAGGCCACCATACAATATTTGATCCCCTAGGGCTGGCTGGGGAATTCTGGGAGTTGAAGTCCATGAGTCTTAAAGTGGCCAAGGTTGAACAATCCTGCTTTAGGGACAATTCCGCTGATCCGTCCCGGGACGAGAGGCGCTTACTAACCACAGCCACGGCATCGCTCGACAGGATCTCCATCTTGCTCAGGACCGTGTAGTAAGCCACGTTGGTCATGATGTAGATCACCGTGACGATCGGCATGGATATCCCAATGGAGAGGGGGAGGTTCCTACGGTGCAGCAGGAGAGAGAATATGGTTGCGTCTGGTGTTTCTGCCGTGGCTATTCATACGGGCTGTGATTTAGCAGCCAGTCGCTTCAGAGACATCCGGCCTAGGAGAGACAGCTTGCAAAACTAAATGTATTTATTTATTTGGTTTTTGTAAACCCCGTCTTCATTTTATTTTTTTTAATGAACAATTCGAGGTGGTGAAGAGATCTATTGCTCCTTCCTCCTCCATTTTCCCTACGACAACAACAACCCTACAAGGTGGGTGGAGCTGAGAGAGAATTATTGGCCGAGTTGACTTTTATGTATTTTTTTTTAAGGCAGGACTAGAACTCACACGCTCCTGATGATTGGTTGAAAGTCGGCCAGCCGGCTTTCGTGCCCAACTGAGACTAGAACTCCCAGTCATCTGGTGATTGGCCCAAAGTCACCCAGCTGGCTTTTGTGCCCAAGGTGGGACTAGAACTCACAGTCTCCTGGTGATTGGCCCAAAGTCACCCATTTAGCTTCCATGTCCCAGGTGGGACTAGAACTCACTGTCTCCTGGTCTAAGCACTAAAGTCACCCGTTCAAGCTTTCATACTGAATCTGCTGAATGATTGGCCTAAAGTCACCCAGCTGGCTTTCATGCTCAAGGTGGAACTAGAACTTACTCTCTCCTGGTGATTGACCCAAAGTCACTCAGTTGGCTTTCATGCCCAAAAGGGAACTAGAACTCACAGTCCCCTGCTGATTGGCCCAAAGTCACCCAGCTGGCTTTCACACCCAAAGTGGAACTAGAACTCACAGTCTCCTGCTGATTGACCCAAAGTCACCCAGCTGGCTTTCACACCCAAAGTGGAACTAGAACTCCCAGTCATCTGGTGATTGGCCCAAAGTCACCCAGCTGGCTTTCACAGCCAAAGTGGAACTAGAATTCACAGTCTCCTGCTGATTGGCCCAAAGTCATCCAGTTGGCTTTCATGTCCAAGATGGAAGTAGAATTCATGGTCTCCTGGTGATTGGCCCAAAGTCACCCATCTATCATGCCCAAGGTGGGACTAGAACTCACAGGTTCCTGGTGATTGGCCCAAAGTCACCCATCTATCTTTCATGCCCAAGATGGAACTAGAATTCACAGTCTCCTGCTGATTGGCCCAAAGTCACCCAGCTGGCTTTCATGCCCAAGGTGAGACTAGAACTCACAGGCTCCTGGTTTTCAGACTAGCTACCTATACCCCACCAGCTTTGGCTAAATTCCTTTGCTAAGCTCTCATATTTCTTTCCCCTCTAGTGGCAATCAGTTCTCCTGGCTTTCCTTTGATTTCATAAAAGGATGGGGAGAAACTCCTCATGCCGGGCGGGTTGGGAATTCCTTTCTTCCTTCAGTTATTCGTTCCTTCCAGAATTCCTTCCTTCTAAAGCTCACTGTAAGAGCATTGCCAAAAAAAAAAAAAAGACATTAAGAGTGGTTAACCTAATTTTATGAAGCTTCTTCTCCGGTAACATCGAACTGCAAACTAGGGCATATACAAAACCTTTGCCAGACCAATCTTCGAATACAGTTCATCTGCCTGGAATCTACATGGTTTATCAGACATTAATACAATTAATGGTATTTCACAAGAAGAATCCTCCATTCCTCTGCTCACAAGAGAATCCCTTCTGCCACCAGGCTCGAAATTTTGGGCTTGGACAACCTGGAACTGAGCCGGCTACGGACTGACCTAAGTGTAGTACACAAAATTGTCTGCTACTAAAAGAGAATTTGACAACTAGACAGATTATTTGGGTATTAAAGTTTCTTGACCATGTGGAATGGGACAAAGGATGAATTACCCTTAAGATTAGTTGTTCTGTTTGCTTCACCTAACTAAAACAAATGAAGCAGGATATTGGTACCAATACCCCCTGTGGGGAGGTAATTGAGTAACAAATGTCCAGTTTCTGTTTTGGGAGATTGTGTACGAGGGCCTACGTGACACAGGAAGGGGGTCTACATGACACAGGAAGGCCAGGTACTTTGGGATGATCGATATGTTGGCTAAGAGTATAAAAGACTGTAAACAACTGCCCTTCGGGGTTCAGATTTTGGGTTCCACCACAAAATCGTGTTCGACAAAACCGCGCTCGACGAAACCGCGTAGCTGACGTCATCAACAGGGCGACAACAGCATGGAGACAGAAGCACGCTGTAAACGCTAAACCTAAAATTAACCCCTAAACCTAAACCTAACCCCCCTAAACCTAATCCTAAACCTAACCCTAAACCTAACCTTTAACCTAACCCTAAACCTAACCCTAAACCTAACCCTTAACCTAACCCTAAATCTAATCCTAACCCTTAACCTAACCCTAAACCTAACCCTAAACCTAACCCTTAACCTAACCCTAACCCTAACCCTTAACCTAACCCTAAACCTAATCCTAACCCTTAACCTAACCCTAAACCTAATCCTAACCCTTAACCTAACCCTAAACCTAACCCTAACCCTTAACCTAACCCTAAACCTAACCCTAACCTAACCCTTAACCTAACCCTAAACCTAACCCTAAACCTAACCCTAAACCTAACCCTTAACCTAACCCTAAATCTAATCCTAACCCTTAACCTAACCCTAAACCTAACCCTAAGCCTAACCCTTAACCTAACCCTAACCCTAACCCTAACCCTTAACCTAACCCTAAACCTAATCCTAACCCTTAACCTAACCCTAAACCTAATCCTAACCCTTAACCTAACCCTAAACCTAACCCTAAACCTTAACCTAACCCTAAACCTAACCCTAAACCTAACCCTTAACCTAACCCTAAATCTAATCCTAACCCTTAACCTAACCCTAAACCTAACCCTAAACCTAACCCTTAACCTAACCCTAACCCTAACCCTTAACCTAACCCTAAACCTAATCCTAACCCTTAACCTAACCCTAAACCTAATCCTAACCCTTAACCTAACCCTAAACCTAACCCTAACCCTTAACCTAACCCTAAACCTAACCCTAACCCTAACCCTTAACCTAACCCTAAACCTAACCCTAAACCTAACCCTAAACCTAACCCTTAACCTAACCCTAAATCTAATCCTAACCCTTAACCTAACCCTAAACCTAACCCTAAGCCTAACCCTTAACCTAACCCTAACCCTAACCCTAACCCTAACCCTTAACCTAACCCTAAACCTAATCCTAACCCTTAACCTAACCCTAAACCTAATCCTAACCCTTAACCTAACCCTAAACCTAACCCTAAACCTTAACCTAACCCTAAACCTAACCCTAAACCTAACCCTTAACCTAACCCTAAAGCTAACCCTAAAGCTAACCCTTACCTTAAGTTGAATCGACTTGCTTTCAAAGCACTATTTAAAGCGCCCTTCTTTCTCCGCACTGGCTGCTGTCGCCCTGTTGATGACGTCAGCGACGCGGTTTAATCGGGCGCAGCTTAGTCGAGCGCGGTTTTGACGGGTCATGCAGATTTTGCTTGACCAATTGCTAAAGAACCTTTGCACAATAAACCTTTCCCTCTGACAAAGAGCTGGTCTTGTCTCATTTTCTGCTACACTGGAATGTCTTACCTGTCAACGACTACTACAAACTCAAGGTTAACTGCTCCAAACTCGATTGCAGACAATACGACTTCGGCCACAGAGTGGTCAACGCCTGGACTGCTCTTCCCGACTCCGTTGTTACATCCTCAAACCCTCCACAGCTTCAACCTTCAACTGTCTACCGTGGACCTCACCCCATTCCTAAGAGGTCCGTAAAGGGAGGCGTGCGTAAGCGCATCAGCGTGACTACCGTCCCTGTCCTCCTGTCCCCCATTCACTTGTACGCATTTCTTTTGTTTATGCCAGTGTTCATACTTCTACCTGCAATCTTGTTTGCCCTCTGCAGATTGCAAGATTTATCTTTTTTGCCTCTCAGAAAATCCATACCACAAACCTTTGATCAGAGCAGTGCTGCAATGCCTAGCTTTGCCCAACAGGTGGCACTCGCTCTCCACCTGAATTTCCTCCTAAATAAAACCTCAGGAATCTGAATTAAGGAAAAGAATCATACAATCATAGGATTTGGGAGGGATCCGAGAGGTCTTCTAGTCCAACCCCCCCACCCAAGGGGACTTTAGAGAGTCTGGCACTCCCCTGGCACGCTGGCACCCGTGTGCATCGAACAAAATAAATAAGTAGCAATGCCCCCAATCACAGTTCAATAGATAACCCTCGACTGGAGACCCAAACTTCCGTTGCTAAGTGAGACAGTTAAGCGAGTTTTGCCCCATTTTATACGACCTTTCTTGCCACCATCGTTAAGGGAATCACCGCAGTAACACAGTCATTAAGTGAATCTGTCTTTCCCCGTCGACTTTGCCTGTCGGAAGGTCGCAAATAGGGGAACACAGGGACAACAACACCGTCGTAAGTAAGTACGAGCCAGGGGCCAAGCATCCAAATTTTGATCCTGGGACCAGGGGGATTCTGCAACGGTCGTTAAGTGTGGAAAACGGTTGCTACGTCGCTTTTTCCCCGTACCTATCGTAACTTTTGAGCGGTCACTAAGCGAACTGTTATAAGTTGAGGACTGCCTGTCATTTGAAGAGGCCGGTGTTCCAAAACCTGACTTTGAGACAGTTGGACTTCAACTCCCATCTTCCATTTCAACTTCAACTCAAATTCAAATTCAATTCTCAGGCTAGCCTGGGGAATTCTGGGAGTTGAAGTCCGCCGACCTCAAAGACTTCGCATTCACTTTATTGTCACTTTAAATGTTCATTAATTGGCATACATTAAAATGAAATTTGGTTGCAGGCAGATCTCAAAGGGTCACCACCACCTCCAATATACACTACATAAACAATCATCCCCATTTAATGACCCCATAATCCCATGCGGGGTGGAGTCTGGCCATCTGAATGGAACTGAGGGCTTACTGGCCGGACGCTCTCTTCGTTGCCATTGCGGAGTTATATTCAACAGATATTAATAGATTAACAGAGTTGGAAGGGACATTAGAGGTCATCTAGTCCAAACCCTCGCCCAAGCAGGAGACCCTACACCATTTCTGACAAATGGCAGTCCAATCTCTTCTTGAAAGTCTCAAGTGATGAAGCCCCCACTTCCGAAGGGAACTTCTGGTCCATGGGTTGATTGTTCTCACTGTCAAGAAATTTCTCCTTACTTCCAGGTTGAATCTCTCCTTGGTCAGTTTCCATCCATTATTCCTTATCTGGCCTTCAGGTGCTTGGGATAACAGCTTGACCCCTCTCCTCTCTGTAGCAGCCCCCCTCCCCCAAATAAAGAATGCTAGTAAATCAAATCAATGGCTGGAAACTCATCAATGAGAGAAGCAAGCTGGAATTAAGGAGAAACTTTCCAACAGTGAGGATAATTAACCAGTGGAACAGCTTGCCACCAAAAATCATGGGTGCTCCATCACTGAAGGTTTTTAAGAAGAGACTAGACAGTCACTTATCTGAAATGGTCTAGGTTCTCCTGCTTGAGAAGGGGGCTGGACTAGAGGACCTCCAAGGCCCCTTCCAGTTCTATTCTGTTCCGTTCCATTAAATTCTATTTCCATTCTATTTTCTATTCTATTCTATTCTATATTTTATGGTATTCTATATTCTATTCCATTCCATATTTTCTATTCTATTCCATTCCATATTTTCTATTCTACTCTATTTTATCTGTATTCTATGTTTTATGGTGTGCTATATTCCATTCTATTCCATGCATTCTATTCTATCCTATCCTATCCTATATTTTATGGTATTCTATATTCTATTCTATTCCATTCCATTCAATGTTCTGTACTCCATTCTTCTCTATTCTATATTTTATGGTATTCTATATTCTATTCCATTCCATTCCATTTCTTCTATTCTATTCTATTTTATCTGTATTCTATGTTTTATGGTATGCTATATTCCATTCCATGCATTCTATCCTATCCTATCCTATCCTATCCTATATTTTATGGTATTCTATATTCTATTCTATTCTATTCCATTCCATTCCATTCCATATTTTCTATTCTATTCTATTTTATCTGTACTCTATATTTTATGGTATGTTATATTCCATTCCATACATCCTATCCTATCCTATCCTATATTTTATGGTATTCTATATTCTATTCTATTGTATTCCATTCCGCATTCTCTACTCTATTCTATTCTACTTTACTTTATTAAGCCAGCCAACGTGGTTTATTTCCACATAGTTTTCAACTCCTGGCTTGGGTATGGGGTTGGATCAGAAGAAGACCTCCAAGGTCCCTTCCAGCCCTAAGATTCCATGAACATTTTTTTTAAAAAAAATTCTATATATTCTATGCCCCAGAGAAACAACACAGTCCAGCTGGGATGTATCCATGTATGCCCATTGGGGAGAAACACGGGGCTGGGCCACGTGAAATTCCGGCACCCAAGGAAGAGAAGGATCCTTCAGCCAATCCGGGACTCCTGCCAGCTTTAATCTCCCGCAAGGAATTTATTGACGGGAGAGACAAAGTCTGAAGAACAAGGAAGGGCCAGTTGATCGGGTTCAATTTCCCCCTGTGGGAGGGGGGTGGGGGGGCATAACAATCCTAAGGCTATTCCAGGGAAACAGGGGTGGGGAAGCCTTCTGGACGTGGGGATGGGAGCTTGCCAACCCCAGTGATCTCACAGGCCTGGACTGAGTGAAAACCCGTCCGGCTGTTCGGGGAGGGCGGGGGAAAGAGACTGACCTTTCAGGGTTCTTGATCTCTTCCGTGACAAAATTGAGGGTGTCCCATCCGGAGTAGGAGAAGAGGGCAGAGTAGAGAGCCAGGGCGATGCTGCCCACGTCCCACGCAGAGCCCTCGAAGGCGTCGGTTAAGTTCTCTGAGTGTCCTGCGGGGAAAGAGCGGGGAGAGGGAGTTAGCCCAAAATAACATAGAACAGCCGGTAGTCCTTGGCTTACGACCCACAATCGAGCCTTCCCTCCTCCAAGTTTCTGTTGCCACCATGTTTCCCCAAAAATAAGACAGGGTCTTATTTTTTTTAGCCTCCCCCTTGGAAATAAACGCTCGGGCTTATTTTTGGGGAGGTCTTATTATTTGTGAGGTGCAGGAGGCGGCAAACGTGGTCAGCTCGTGGTTGCTGCTGTGTTGCAATATTTTCACAAAGGCCTTATTTTCGGGGGAGGGCTTGTTTTAGCGCATGTGCTCAAAAGCCTGATTGGGCTTATTATCCGGGGAGGTCTTATTTTCAGGGAAACGGGGTATCTATCTATCTATCTATCTATCTATCTATCTATCTATCTATCTATCTATCTATCTATCTACCTACCTACCTACCTACCTACCTACCTACCTACCTACCTATTATCTATCATTCTATCTATATCTACCCACCTACCTATTATCTATCTAACTCTATCTACCTACCTACCTATTATCTATCTATCATTCTATCTTTCTATCTTTCTATCTTTCTATCTTTCTATCTTTCTATCTTTCTATCTTTCTATCTTTCTATCTTTCTATCTTTCTATCTTTCTATCTTTCTATCTTTCTATCTATCTATCTATCCATCTATCTATCATCTATCTATCTACCTACCTATTATCTATCTATCTATCTATCTATCTATCTATCTATCTATCTATTTGTCTACCTCTATCTATCTATCTATCTATCTATCTATCTATCTATCTATCTATCTATCTACCTACCTACCTACCTACCTACCTACCTACCTACCTATTATCTATCATTCTATCTATATCTACCCACCTACCTATTATCTATCTAACTCTATCTACCTACCTACCTATTATCTATCTATCATTCTATCTTTCTATCTTTCTATCTTTCTATCTTTCTATCTTTCTATCTTTCTATCTTTCTATCTTTCTATCTTTCTATCTTTCTATCTTTCTATCTTTCTATCTTTCTATCTTTCTATCTTTCTATCTTTCTATCTTTCTATCTTTCTATCTTTCTATCTATCTATCTATCCATCTATCTATCATCTATCTATCTACCTACCTATTATCTATCTATCTATCTATCTATCTATCTATCTATCTATTTGTCTACCTCTATCTATCTATCTATCTATCTATCTATCTATCTATCTATCTATCTATCTATCTACCTACCTACCTACCTACCTACCTACCTACCTACCTATCTATCTATCTATCTAACTATTGATCTATCTATCATTCTATCTATTTATCTATCTATCTATCTATCTATCTATCTATCTATCTATCTACCTACCTACCTACCTACCTACCTATCCATCCTGTGTCATCTGTTTATTAACCTACCTACCTTCTATCTATCTATCTATCTATCTATCTATCTATCTATCTATCTATCTATCTATCTATCTACCTACCTACCTACCTACCTACCTACCTACCTACCTACCTACCTACCAGAGGTGGGTTCCTACCAGTTTGCACCTATTCGGTAGAGCCGGTTCGTCAAATCTACCGAACCAGTTAGAAGAGGTTCCACCAGTGGATCCGGAAAGCAGGCCACACCTACAGAAGAGGTTCCAAAAATTTTTGAAACTCACCACTGCTACCTACCCATCCTCTGTCATCTGTTTATCAACCTAACTACCCACCTAGCTACCTATTATCTACCTATTATCTATCTATCATCTATCTATCTATCTATCTATCTATCTATCTATCTATCTATCTGTCTGTCTGTCTGTCTGTCTGTCTGTCTGTCTGCCTGCCTGCCTGCCTGCCTGCCTGCCTGCCTGCCTGCCTGCCTGCCTGCCTGCCTGCCTGCCTGCCTGCCTACCTACCTACCTACCTACCTATCTACCATGTTTTCCCAAAAATAAGACAATGTCATATTTGGGGAGGTCATATTATTTTTGAGGTGCAAGAGGCAGCAAGCATGGTCACCTCATGGCTGCTGCCGTGTTGCAATATTTTTGGGGAGGGCTTATTTTCGGGGGAGGACCTGCGCTCAAAAGCCCAATTGGGGTTATTATACGGGGAAGTCTTATTTTCAGGGAAATAAGGTATCTACCTACCGTATTTTCACCCATATAACCCGCCCACGCAAATAACCCGCCCACGCGAATAACCCGCGGGTTTTCGGGATCGTGTAAAATATTTTCCGTATACCCCGCCCACGCATATAACCCGCGACGAGTAAGAGAGAAGGGAAACAGCTGAGATGGGGGGGGGAAGAAACGGAGAAAGAAGCCTGCGCAAGCTGGGGAAGAGGAAAGGAACGGAGGAGAAGGAAACAGCTGAGATCGGGGTGGGGGAAGAAACGGAGAAAGAAGCCTGCGCAAGCTGGGGAAGAGGAAAGGAACGGAGGAGAAGGAAACAGCTGAGATCGGGGTGGGGGAAGAAACGGAGAAAGAAGCCTGCGCAAGCTGGGGAAGAGGAAAGGAACGGAGGAGAAGGAAACAGCTGAGATCGGGGTGGGGGAAGAAACGGAGAAAGAAGCCTGCGCAAGCTGGGGAAGAGGAAAGGAACGGAGGAGAAGGAAACAGCTGAGATCGGGGTGGGGGAAGAAACGGAGAAAGAAGCCTGCGCAAGCTGGGGAAGAGGAAAGGAACGGAGGAGAAGGAAACAGCTGAGATCGGGGTGGGGGAAGAAACGGAGAAAGAAGCCTGCGCAAGCCTCCGATCGTGTAAAATATTTTCCGTATACCCCGCCCACGCATATAACCCGCAGGGGGGCGCTGTGCATGTAAAAACCGCATATAACCCGCGGGTTATATGGGTGAAAATACGGTACCTATCTACCTACCTATCCATCCATCCATCTATCTATCCATCCATCCAGCCAGCCAGCCAGCCAGCCAGCCAGCCATCCTGTGTCATCTGTCTGTCTGTCTGTCTGTCTGTCTGTCTGTCTGTCTGTCTATCTATCTATCTATCTATCTATCTATCTATCTATCTATCTATCTATCTATCATCTATCTATTTACCTATCTATCTCCAGAGGCTTTCTAGGAGCCTGGGGAGGGCGATAAACGGCCCCACATGCAAACTGGAAGTTCGGGAACGGACTTCCAAGTTGCCCGTTGGGCTGTTTTTCTCCCTTCAGAGGCTTCAGGAGACTTCTGACCCCTGGCCCTGACCACCCTCTTATCACCTGGGGTGAAGGTACCCCCAGCTTCCCTCCCACCCCTAGAGTTTAGAGAAAATATAGACACCCCACAGCCAGAGTGTTACTAGTACCTTGTCCAATGCGGACGATGCCTGCAATGATCACGACAATGAGGGCTAGCACCTTGGCGTAGGTAGACAGGTCCTGGACTCGGGTTCCCCACTTCACGTAGGCACAGTTCACAAAAGTCAGGAAGCCTGAAATCAAGAGGAGGAGGAAACCATGATACCCATTCCCAAGTACAAATGGTCCTCAAGTTATGACCACGGCCGAGCCCAACATTTATGTCCCTAGGTAAATGTTGCCCCATCTCGTGACTGTTCTTTGCCACAGTGGTTAAGGGAATCTTGGCAGTGCTTCAATTAGTCACGCGGTCATTAAGTGAATCCGGCCTCCCCGTTGACTTCGCTCGTCAGAAAGTCGCGAAAAAGGATCATGTGACAATCCCCGCCCCTCCAGGACACATCATAAATAAGAGTCAGGCCTCTGAATTTTGTTTCTGTGACCAAAATAACTTTTTTTAATATTTTATTTTGGTATTTTCTATTTTATTTTTATTTTATTTATTATTCATCTATTTTATATTTTATTAGTTCATTTCATTTCATTTTTTTATTTTTTTATTTTATTTTTTTATTATTTTATTTTATTTTATTTTATTATTTTATTGTTTTATTTTATTGTTTTATTATTTTATTATTTTATTTTACTTTATTATTTTATATTTATTTTATTATTTTATATTATTTTATGTATTATTTTATTTTATTATTATTATTTTACTTTATTATTTTATTTCATTTTTATTTTATTATTTAATATTTGTTATTATTATTTTATATTATATTATAGTTTATTTTATTATATTACATTATACTTTATTTTATTATAATTTATTTTATTTTATGTTATTATTTAATATTTATGTTATGTTGTTATGATTATTATATTATATATTGTAATTATATTGCATTGTATTGTATTCTTATTATATATTTATTATATTATATTATATTATATTATATTATATTATATTATATTATATTATATTATATTATATTATATTATATTATATTATATTATATTATATTATATTATATTATATTATATTATATTATATTATATTATATTATATTATATTACATTACATTACATTACATTACATTATTATATTATATTATAATATATTATAATATATTATATTATAATATTATATTACAATTTATTTTCTTTTATTATGTTTTATATTATATTACAATTTATTTTCTTTTATTGCATTGTATTTTATTTTATGTTATTATTTATGCTATGTTATGTTGTTATGATTATTATATTATTATCTATTTTATTATATTACAATTTATTTTATTTTATTGCATTGTATTTTATTTATTTTATATTTGTTATGCTATGCTATGCTATGTTGTGTTATAATTTTATTTATTTTATTTTATTAAGTCTTTTCCTCCCAAAGCAGCTCTTCAATCAGAGCCCGTGATGTGTTGTTGGCTTCGGTCCCACTGAAGCTTGACGGAGGCTACTGTGGATTTCAACTCCTGCCCCGCAGCCCGTCCTGGGCTTTTGATCTTGCATTTCCTCCTGTTTCTGAGTCATTCTGAATTCTGAAGCAATCCCTCAGCAAAGACAGGGAGCTCAATCAGTTAACCGGCCTGCTGGGAAGAGGAGTGGGTTGGACTCGGTTGATAAGACCCAAAGTCCCAGATAACAGATTTTTTTTTCTTTTCGGAAGCACAGCAGTTACTTATCCAGCCTTGGGGTTTTCTCAATGGCGTGGACTACAAGTCCCATCGTTTAGCCGGTTGTCCACTAAGATCCCTCTTACAGTGACTGCTAGGAAGTTTGTTTTCACCCAGTCTAGATGAGTCCTTTTGGTTTTTCTTGTTTCAAAAGTTTTATTTCTTTTAAGGCAAACATTTCATCATTCCTCAATCAGTAACACATCGAAGTACAATTTTTTGTATGTCAAAATAATTCTAGTTTACCACCAAATTCTTGTCTAGCCTAAGATATACCCCTCCCTCCCTCCACCCTCTCCCCCAACCCCCCTCCACCTCCCCCCCCCCCGACTTCCCAGAACCTGTACACGGTATAGATTTCTAACAAACACAGTCTAAAATCTATTGAGAAAAAAAAAGAAATAAATAAAATTAATAACATTCTACATTGACCTTAGCTTCTTCTTGCTGAACCAACTTTAAACAATGTAAATCATTTCTGATCTTAAGCATAGGCTAACTGGAATTTCTTGGTCCCATATTTATTTTGTATATAGTCAATCCATTTTTTCCAGTCTCGTTTATATCTCTCATTTGAGTGATCTTTAAGATATGCCGATATTTTAGCCATCTCGGCTAAGTTTGTAACTTTCAATGTCCATTCTTGAGTTGTAGGCAAGTCTTCCTTCTTCCAGTATTGCGCCACCAACAGTCTTGCTGCCGTTATTAGATGCAGACTCAAGTTAGTCTCTATCACTGTAAAGTCAGTACATATACCTAGTAAGAATAGCTGAGGAGTAAACTTTATCCTTCTTTTATCCTTTTGGTTTTTCTTGCCTAAATGTAGACTTGACTTTTCTCTACATTGAATTTCGTTTTCTTAGAGAGGGCCCAGGGTTCGAGTCGGTCGAGATCAAACTGGATCTTGAACCTGTTATCTAGGGCGCGTCACACACACACACACACACACACACACACACCATGCACCCCTGCTCATGCGTGCATGACACACACACTCCACACCCCATTTTGGGCCTAATAGCCCTCCCTGCAGCCTCCTGGGAGCAAAAAGAGGCCAGGGGGAGGGGGGGGCGCTGCAACTCCTCACACCTATCCTCCGCGAGCTGCACTGGCTTCCTATCGGTCTCCGAACGCGCTTCAAGGTGCTGGTGATCACCTTTAAAGCCCTACATGGCCTAGGACCCGGATATCTGCGAGACCGCCTCCTGCCGCATACCTCCCAGCGGCCGATAAGATCTCAGAGGATGGGCCTTCTCCGGGTGCCGTCGAGCGGACAATGCCGGCTGGCGACTCCTCAGGGGAGGGCCTTCTCTGTAGCTGACCCGGCCCTGTGGAACGATCTACCCCCAGAGATCCGGACCCTTCCCACTCTCTCGGCCTTCCGTAAGGCCACAAAAACCTGGCTATTCCGGCAGGCCTGGGGCTGTTGACCTCATGAATGAGGTCCAGCCCCACCTAGATTGAATGTATGATGATGTTGCTTTTTAATCTGTTTTCTCTTTCCTTATTTTAACTTTTTATCTTTTTAGCCCTGTATTTTGTAAGCTGCCCGGAGTCCTTCGGGATTGGTCGGCATATAAATCCATTAAATTTACAATTTACCCCGTTTTGGGCCTAGTAGGCCTTCCTGCAGTCTCCTAGGATTAAAAACAGGCTGGGGGGGGGGGGGGGGGCAGCAACACCTCTCACCCCGTTTTGGGCCTAGTAGGCCTTCCTGCAGCCTCCTCGGAGCAAAAACAGGTCGTGTGGGGGGGCTGCAACTCCTCACGCCCCGTTTTGGGCCTAGTAGGCCTTCCTGCAGCCTCCTCGGAGCAAAAACAGGCCGTGGGGAGGGAGGGGGCTGCAATTCCTCACGCCCCGTTTTGGGCCTAGTAGGCCTCCCTGCAGCCTCCTGGGAGCAAAAACAGGTCGTGGGGGGGGGGGGTGCAACTCCTCACGCCCCGTTTTGGGCCTAGTTTGCAGCCTCCTCGAAGCAAAAACAGGTCGTGTGGGGGGGCTGCAACTCCTCATGCCCCGTTTTGGGCCTAGTAGGCCTTCCTACAGCCTCCTGGGAGCAAAAACAGGCCGTGGGGAGGGAGTGGGCTGCAATTCCTCACGCCCCATTTTGGGCCTAGTAGGCCTCCCTGCAGCCTCCTCGGAGCAAAAACAGGTCGTGTGGGGGGGCTGCAACTCCTCATGCCCCGTTTTGGGCCTAGTAGGCCTTCCTGCAGCCTCTGGGAGCAAAAACAGGCCGTGGGGAGGGAGTGGGCTGCAACTCCTCACGTCCCATTTTGGGCCTAGTAGGCCTCCCTGCAGCCTCCTCAGAGCAAAAACAGGTCGTGTGGGGGAGCTGCAACTCCTCACGCCCCGCTTTGGGCCTAGTAGGCCTCCCTGCAGCCTCCTCGGAGCAAAAACAGGTCATGTGGGGGGGGGGGCTGCAACTCCTCATGCCCCGTTTTGAGCCTAGTAGGCCTTCCTGCCGCCTCCAGGGACCAAAAACAGGGCAGGGGTGCTGTTCTGTCCCTATGCATGCTCGTGTGACCCTCTTGACCCCCCCCCCCCCCCCTACCGGCAGTGACCCGAAAATCAGATGGTCGGCGGGAGGTGCACGCGCATACGCGGTGGAGCTGAACTGGGGCAATGGCTCACGTGCCCACAGAGAGGTTGCCATCAATGTCTAGATCCATCATGGATCTAGAATCAAAAAGCCCAAAGTGGCACGCAAAGCCATGTCACCCGGCATGCGCGGGCTTGCCCGTTTGCCTTCCGGGTTTCTGGCGGGCATGCACGCACGACAATCAGTTGTCCTTTGTGCACACGACGGTGACGAAAACCGGTGTGCCCATGCACGCCAGCTAGTTGATTGTCGGGCGCACATGAACGCTAGAACCCGGAAGTTTGGCTTTTCCGTAGCGCGATCCCTTTGCCCACACGGCAGTGCCGAAAACCAGCCTGCACATGCCCGCGAGCCAGCTGATCGTTAGACACGCATGCAGACCGGAACCCAAACATTCGGCTATTCTGGAGTGCGGCCCCCAATGAGCGCACACGCACATTTCAACATGACCTTTTCAGCACCATCACTGATCTCGGCTGTTGGCTGTTCCTGCAAGTTTAATATCCTCCGCAAATTTGGTAAGTTCCCCTTCTATTCCTTCGTCAAAAGTCATTGTTTTTCCCAACCCCCAATCCGAGATGCCAGCTACCAAACAACCGTTGCCAGCGAGCGCCGCGAAGTTAAATCCAGGTGGGAGACGCCCTAATCTTTCTGGGTATCACAAGTTCAAAGACGCAGAACTGAAATTAACTTGTTTATCCAGATCTTATTGCTTTTTTGCTTTTTTTTTTTTTAATGTTCTTCTCTTCTAACCTTGATCTTTATCCCAAGAACGGGTTGTTGTGTCTCAGGAGATTCTGGAAGATTTGGCTTGGAGCCAGATGGCCAAACCCCACCCATTCCCATCCACTCCCCAGGACGAGAAGAGAGCTGAGCCAAGGAACAGCCTCTAAGCTATAAATTCCAAGTTCAAGCCACCACTTTCTTTTTTTCTTTCTTTTTTTAAATTAATTAAACATGTTTACCTTTAAAAACAAGGGAAAAATGCAACAAAAAAAGAAAAAAACAAGACAAATATAACAGTATAAAAACGTTCTGTATCGGCATACATGTTTAGCCTTTGTAGTTCTCCATTCTCAATTGCCTTCCTATCTGTTTTAACCTAAGAGTGTAATAACAGTTGTACTAACAATCGTTAATAATATTAATTGTTCATATCACCATTATATTTACATTGGGGTCCATACTTTAAATTTGATAGTAATTAGATTTTATTCAGTACTAGTTTAGAAAAAACACGAACAAAGACTTCTATTTCCTGTTTTGGCTTCTGTTTTCCAGCCGCTTATAAATTCTAGTCCCATATTTGATAGAAATCCGATTCGTCTCTTTCTTTTAATTCCATTCATTCTTTTAATTTCAAGACACCCCTTTCTAACTCCTTGCAGACGTCTCACGAACCAAACTAGGTAACATCATCAGTGCTGTAGTAGAAGTGGGTGGGGGTCTGTGGAGAGGACAGAACAGGGAGGAGGAGAAGGACTGTGGGGTCCTTGGTGCTCTCTGAGCTTGGTGGTTTCTTTGCAGGCGTTTCACGATCCAACTAGGTAACATCATCAGGTGTGAATGGGGTTTATAGAGAGGAGGAGAAGGACTGGGGGGTCCTTGGTGCTCTCTGAGCTTGGTGGTTCCTTGCAGGCGTTTCACAATCCAACTAGGTAACATCATTAGGTGTGAATGGAGTTTGTGGAGAGGAGGACTGTGGGGTCCTTGGTGCTCTCTGAGCTTGGTGGTTTCCTTGCAGGCATTTTATGATCCAACTAGGTAACATCATCAGTGCTAGACGTGAATGGGGTTTGTGGAGAGGAGGAAGAGGACAACGACAACTATGGAGCCCTGCATAGACGAAAACTATGGAGTCCTTTTCTTGTAGACATTTCATGATCCAACTAGGTAACATCAGTACAGGAGGAGGACGAGGAGGGGGTGGGAGAAGGAGGTGGAGGAGGTGAAGGAGGTGGTGGTGGTGGTGGAGGAGGAGGAGGAGGAGGACGACGACGACGACTGTGGAGACCTTAGTACTCTCTGAGCTTGATGTTTTCTTGCAGACATTTCATTACCCAACTAGATAACATCATCAGCGCTAGAAGGGAGTGGGGCTTGGGAGGAACAGGAGGAGAAGGAAGAAGGGGAGGAAGAGGAGGAAGAGGGAGGAGGAAGAGGAGGAGGAAAGGGGGAGGAAGAGGAAGAAGGGGAGGTAAAAGAGGAGGAGGAAGAGAGGAGGAGGACTGTGGGGTCCTTGGTGCTCTCTGAGCTTGGTGGTTTTCTTGGAGACATTTCATGACCAACTAGGTAACATCATCAGTGTTAGAAGGGAGTGAGGCTTGGGAAGAAGAGGAGGAGGAGGAGGAGGAGGGGGGGGATGGAGGAGGACTGTGGGGTCCTTGGTGCTCTCTGAGCTTGGTGGTTTTCTTGGAGACATTTCATGACCAACTAGGTAACATCATCAGTGTTAGAAGGGAGTGAGGCTTGGGAAGAAGAGGAGGAGGAGGAGGAGGAGGAGGAGGAATGGAGGAGGACTGTGGGGTCCTTGGTGCTCTCTGAGCTTGGTGGTTTTCTTGGAGACATTTCATGACCCAACTAGGTAACATCATCAGTGTTAGAAAGGAGGGAGGTTTGTGGAGAGGAGGAGGAGGAGGAGGAGGAGGAGGAGGAGGAGGAGGAGGAGGAGGAGGAGAATGGAGGAGGACTGTAGGGTCCTTGGTGCTCTCTGAGCTTGGTGGTTTTCTTGCAGACATTTCATTACCCAACTAGGTAACATCATCAGTGCTAGAAGGGAGTGGGGTTTGCTCTCTGTTTATATATTAGGTATATCAAGGTTTCTCATCAAGGGACCATCAAGAAACACCCACCAACACTGACAAGATAAGCCCTGTGTCTATAAACAGAGAGCAAACCCCCGCTCCCTGCTAGCAAATGCTGACGTTCCCTAGTTGGGCCATGCATCGTCTGCAAGGAAACCAACCCAGCTCAGAGAGCACCCGGGGTCTCACCCCCAGCCCCACCCTCCAACCTCTATTGCATGTGGTGCGGGCGGCGGCTCAGACCCAACAGATCTCTCTGACCACCAATAGGGGGCCTCCGGCTCCGAAGAAAGCCAGCTTCCGTCTCCAACTCAGGCCGAAGACCTAAGCAGTGGAGGGGGGTAGCGGGGAGGAGAGGAACAGCCTCGAGTCAAGAGGTTAGCTCTGCGGTGAATTCCTAGACGAGCTTTATCAAGTGACACAGCTCCGGAGGTCAGGATGGAGGACGGCGTTCAAAACATCAGCCCGGGGTTGTCTCGGGTAATGAGAAACGGACCTTTCGTTCCATCTTTTGCGGCTTGCCTACACTCAGCCTCCAGTTTCAGCTTTTGGTTGGATTTGGGGCGCTAAAGTCAGGGATGTGGGCGGCTCCGGAAGAGGCAGAGAGAGAGGTTTTGGCTGTGGTTGGCCTCCGCTCTGGCCTTCACCCCGCGCAAACTCGGCGGCCATCCCCCAGCCCCGGCTCCGAGCATCTGTCCTTTTCAATCGATCGATCTGAATAGAACTGGGAGGGACCCTTGGAGGTCTTCTAGTCCAGGCCTCACCAAGCTTACGGACCTCAGGGACCGTTTAAATTCATAATTTTAAATCCCGCGGACCGCTAATATGATCTGCCTAATGACCGGCTAGGTGAGCATGCGATTAGGTGAGCGTGGCCAGCTTGATGTCATTCACGTCGACGGGTATCTCACAAGCCTCTACTCGCCCCTTCCCTCCCAGCCACTCCTTGCCTGCCCACCCGGGCTCCTTAGGGCCCCAACAGGAAGCAGTTGTTGGAGTTAAGTAGCCACCATGAGAAAGAGTTGGCAAAACAGCTAGCTCAGTTCAAATTGGATCTGGCCGAGAAGGAGGCTCAACAGAAGCACCTCACTGAGGACTAGGAATATGGGCTTTCCAAGCAGAAGGAAGATCTGCAGGAGTGCAAGACCAGGTACCAGCACCCGGAGGCTCAGCGGGCTGAGATGGTCGGCCAGTTCCAGCCCATGATGCAGTCCCACTGGAACGAGGCCCTCCGGCTCTTCACCACCAGCAGTGTTTCCCTCCAGCCTTCGCCCAAAGCCCCCTACCAGGAGGATGAAGCAGACCCCAAGTCGGAATTTCTGCCCCCCCCCCACTCCAACTCGCACAAAAAAGTTGTGACTCTCTGCAGCAAGACAAGCGTTCATTGCACATATCCAGCCCAGGGGCCGTCGCTTTGAGGACCCCTGATTTAGTGCACTATCAAAAAATGCAAATGATTTTTCTGCAGACCAGCAAAATCTTCTCGCAGGCTGGGGTGGGCGCGGCCAGCTTGACGTCACTTATAAGGAGGGCGCTAGTGGCCCGAGCACTCTGCCAGGAAAAACAGAGTCCCGAGCTCCGTTTTCGGCTGTGATGGCCTCCTGCAGCCCTCTGCCAGTGAAAGTGGAGCTCAGGAGGGCCGTTTTGCCATTTCCAGGGTGGCCCCGCGGGCCAGATCTAAGAACCATGTGGGCCGAATCCGGGGCCCCCGGACCTTGAGTTTGATACCCCTGCTCTACCATTCCAGACAAGCGGCTATCCAGTCTCTTCAAAACTTCCAGTGATGGAGCACCCACAATTTCAGGTGGCAAGCTGTTCCACTGGTTAATTGTCCTCACTGTTAAGAAGTTTCTCCTTAATTACAGGTGGCTTCTCTCCTTGATGAGTTTTCATTCCATTGTCTTCTATCCTGCCCTCAGGTGCTTTGGAAAATAAATTGACACACCCCCACTCCTCTTTGTGGCAGCCTTTCAAATACTGGAATATTGCCATCATGCGCCCCCCCCTCCTTCTTTTCTCTAGGCCAGCCATACCCAATTCCTGCAACCGTTCTTTGTATAATGTTTACTCTCTGGGCTTTTAATCATCTTCATTGCTCTTCTCTGCACTTTTTCTAAACTCTCAAGATCTCTTTTTGTAATGTTGGTGACCAAAATTGGATGCAGTGCTCCAGGTGTGGCCTTACTAAGGATTTACAAAGCTGTTGGAAGAAACCTGCACACAGTTGCAATTGGCACAGCTTGCTGCAATCACATCATTACCACTTGCGATCTTCCCTGCCGGCTTCCAATAAAGCCGAGTCAATGAGGAAAGCAGACGCTACCTGATGGTGTGCTTAATACAATAATACAAGACAATAGCAGAGTTGGAAGGGACCTTGGAGGTCTTCTAGTCCAACCCTCTGCCTAAGCAGGAAACCCTACACCATTTCAGACAAATGGCTATCTTCTTAAAGACTTGCAGTGTTGGGGCATTCACAACTACTGGAGGCAACTTCTGTTCCATTGATTAATTGTTCTAACTGTCAGGAAATTTCTCCTCAGTTCTAAGTTGCTTCTCTCCTTGATTAGTTTCCACCCATTGCTTCTTGTTCTGCCCTCAGGTGCCTTAGAAAATAGTTTGACTCCCTCTTCTTTGTGGCAACCCCTGAGATATTGGAAGACTGCTATCATGTCTCCCCTAGTCCTTTCCATTAAACTAGACATACCCAGTTCCTGCAACTGTTCTTCCTATGTTTTAGCCTCCAGTCCCCTAATCCTATTGGTTGCTCTTCTCTGCACTCTTTCCAGAGTCTCCACATCTTTTCTACATCGTGGTGACCAAAACTGAATGCCGTATTCCAAGTGTGGCCTTACCAAGGCCTTGTAAGTGGTATTAACCCTTCACGTGATCTTGATTCTATCCCTCTGTTTATGTAGCCTAGAACTGTGTTGGCTTTTTTGGCAGCTGCTGCACATGGCTGGCTCCTATTTAAATGGTTGTCTACTAGGACTCCAAGATCCCTTTCACAGTTGCTACTATTGAGCAAGGTGCCACCTATACTGTACCTGTGCATTTCATTTTTCTTGCCTAAATGTAGAAGCTTACTCTTTTCACCATTGAATTTCGTTTTGTTAGATAGTGCCCAATGTTCAAGTTTGTCACGATCCTTCTGTATCTTAAGCCTGTCTTCTGGAGCGTTGGCTATTCCTGCCAGCTTGGTGTCATCTGCAAATTTGATGAGTTCCCCATTTATCCCCTCATCCAAGTCAGTGATGAGGATGTTGAAGAGTCCTTCTAAGCCTAAAACAGAGCCTTGGAGTACTCCACTGCATACTTCCCTCCATGTAAATGCAGTTTCATTGAGGACTACATGTTGAGTGCTGTTGGTGACGGCACGGGATTCCTGAACTGTCATTGTACACTGACGATCGCATTGGATTTCGTTGTATAAGATGCAATGACGATAAAGCAAAGGGGAAAAGTGTTCCAGCTCCCACCATCCACCCTTCCCCTTCCTCTCACCCCGAGTAACTCCGTTTTGCTGCCTAAGCCCTCAACCCACACGCTGCCAGTCACATTCCTGTGTTGCAACCCGCGTGTCTTTCGGAGGGGAGCCTGACGCTGCACTTCTCGCCGTCTGCTTCCAGACAGCGCTTGCCAATTCAGCAGGCTCTGCCTGGCCCTCGGCTGAAGAAGCCGGCTTCCCGAAAACAACCCGCTGAGTAAAAGAGGGAAGAGGAGCGCGAGCAGCAGAAAAGACCTGGGAGGTCACCAGACTTTGAGTCACGATGGAAAGAGATTCTCAAGTCACCCAAGTCACAGTTTTTCAGGAAGCAACTGGACTTTCTTGTTTTTTTCTTTTTGAAGCTGTTTTGCTTCTCATCTAAGAAGCTTCTTCAGCTCTGACTGGATGGATGTGGGGAGAAACAGATATCCTTGTAGACAACTGGTCCTTTGCATCCTTTTTAGAGGGTCGTTGAAGCACTTGGAGGTTGATCTGTGTCCTCAGGGCCACCAGAGTAGTTCTCCTGGGTTCAGGTAGTCTGCAATTTTCCCTCTGGAAAATCATTCTGCGTTCACCCCAAATTGCATAGCTAAAATGCAGTGGAGAACCCCAAGGCTCTGTTTTAGGCCCAGTACCCTTCAACATCTTCATCAATGATTTGGATGAGGGAATAAATGGGGAACTCATCAAATTTGCAGATGACACCAAGCTGGCAGGAATAGCCAACACTCCAGAAGATAGGCTTAAGATACAGAAGGATCTTGACAAACTTGGACATTGGGCACTATCTAAGAAAATGAAATTCAAGGGTGAGAAAAGTAAGATTCTACATTTAGAAAAACGAAATGCACAGGGACAGTATAGGTGGTACCTTGCTCAATATTAGTAACTGTGAGAGGGATTTTGGAGTCCTAGTGGACAACCATTTAAATAAGAGCCAGCCGTGTGCAGCAGCTGCTAAAAAAGCCAACACAGTTCTAGGCTGCATCAACAGAGGGATAGAATCAAGATCACGTGAAATGTTAATACCACTTTATAAGGTCTTGGTAAGGCCATACTTGGAATACGGCATTCAGTTTTGGTCACCACAATGTAGAAAAGATGTGGAGACTCTAGAAAGAGTGCAGAGAAGAGCAACCAAAAGGATTAGGGGACTGGAGGGTAAAACATATGAGGAACGGTTGCAGGAACTGGGTATGTCTAGTTTAATGAAGGACTAAGGGAGACATGATAGCAGTCTTCCAATATCTCAGGGGTTGCCACAAAGAAGAGGGAGTCAAGCTATTTTCCAAAGCACCTGAGGGCAGGACAAGAAGCAATGGGTGGAAACTAATCAAGGAGAGAAGCAACTTAGAAATAAGGAGAAATTTCCTGACAGTTAGAACAATGAATCAGTGGAACAGAATTTGCCCTCCAGAATGAAAAACTCTGGAAGTTTTTGAAAGAAGAGGTTGAATAACCATTTGTCCGAAGTGGTGTAGGGTTTCCTGCCTGAGCAGGGGGTTGGACTAGAAGGCCTCCAAGGTCCCTTCCAACTCTGTTATTCAGAAATCACGTCTCTGGAGCTTGGAACTTTCAAAGGAGGAGTTGCGTCGCCCTGAACCACCCCCAAATCCAGGACTGATCAAAGAAAAGAGCAAAAAAAAAAAAAAAAAAAGCCTTATCACAGATGCCTGACTCATAGGCCCACCAGGAGAATGGAATCAGGATAAGGGGGAAAAATAAGCAGGTCCTGTCTGGGAAAAACTTCCTATGGTAAAGAGGCGAGGTAACTACGATTCTATTCCCTGCCACGCCGAAGGCAAGTAAAAAATAAAACTGGTTGAAGATGCAACTGTGGGAGTCTCACAGTTCAAACAGAAGCCCTCGTGGGTCTTTGGGACAAAGCTGGCATCTTAATCCTTTCAGGATTCAACGTCTCAACTAAAGGCGTTGCAGGAGAAAAGAGAAGGAAGGTCAGGGCAAGATAAGAGGAGAGAGAGAGAGAGAGAGAGAGATTAGATACCAGAGCAGCAAGCTGCCCTTCGCCCTGCCTGAAATCAAGCTTTGGCAGAGCCAAGAATCTCTCCGAATCGCTCCCTAAACAAGATGCCCAGCCTCCGGGATTGGTGTTCAGAGCATGAAACAAACTCCTGGTCCCGACAAAAAACCCTTTTATTAATTGGCTGTGAATTCTGCTCATTCACATCCAGCAAAGTCTTTCAAGGGGGGATTTACAGTCACAGACCTCATCTGGCTTGGGGAGCTGCCAGGCCGATATCTGCAAAACTCGGCAAAGACTCCGGAACCAATGAAGCGAACTAATTGTCTCCTGCAAACTCCACTCCCCTTTCGCTCCTCTTTTATTTCCCCTGGGAGGGCCCATTCATCGTCCACCTGTGGCCTTACTCCCAAGTCGACCCTTGTTCTTTAGCTGTTCCCTTCGTCTGGCAACTCTACACATGCGCACATTGGGAACAGGCTCCAGCTGTTCTTCTGCCTCACTGATGTCTGACTCTGAAGGCAGCTGATAACTGACATACGGCTGTGGCCCCCTCTCTACCTCCGACACAGAGCCCTCATCAGTGTCTTCCCCAGACCCCAGGACTGGTCCATGTTCCTCCCCAATCTCCTCACTGTCCGACTCTGCTTCCCAGCTGGCTGCTGGCAGGCCACAACACAGATGTCTCGTGACCCAACTAGGGAATAGCATCAGTGCTAGAAGAGAGCGGGATTTGCGAAGTGGAGGAAGAGGAAGAGGAGGAGAAGGACTGATGCATCCTTGGTGTTCTTTGAGCTTGGTAGTTTTATCACAGACATTTCATGACCCCACTATGTAACATCATCAATGCTAAGGCACAAACTAAGTAACGTCGTCAGGAGCACTGATAATGTTACCTAGTCCTCATCTGAGCCTTCCCCAGACTCCGGGACTGGGCCATGGTCCTCCCCAACCTCCTCACTGTCCGACTCTGCTGCCAGCTCTCCTGGCTGCCACAACACTTGGGAAGCTCAGAGACCTTCTCAAGAAGGTCCTTCCAGGGCTCCAGAAATCCGAACCATCGCTAGAGGTGAGCAGGAGGTCATCCTCCTCCCCGTGACCTCAACTCACCCACCCACCCCACTCCACTCCATGATGAGACACTCACAGATGCAGACAGCAGCCAGGAGACGTCCGGCCAGGTACGGCGCCTCGCAGGACGGGAAAAACGGCTGGACCAAGTAGTTGGCGAAAGTGATGGCGATGACCGCTTGGCTGGTGGGCTCGATGATGAGCAGGGAGGTCCAAAGGCGGATGAAGGCTGGCAGCTGGCCAAAGGCCTCCAAGATGTAGGCGTAGCTGGCCCCCGACTTTTTGATGGTGGTGCCCAGCTCGGCGTAGCAGAGGGCCCCGAAGACGGAGAAGAGACCCCCGATGGCCCAGATGACGAGGGAGAGTCCGTAAGAGGCGCTGTAGGACAAGACCCCCTTGGGCGAGACGAAGATGCCCGAGCCGATCATGTTGCCCACAATCAGACAGACGCCGTTGAGTAGCGAGATCTCCTTCTTCAACTGCATGGCCTCCTCGGAGGATGAGCTGGAAGACGGCAAATTCCCAGTAGACGCTGTCTTGGCCGGGGGGTCCTCTTGCGTGCCCGCCACCACATACTGGCCGGACCTGGTCATGGCTGGTCAAAGGAGAGAAGAGAGCTCGGTTAATTGCCATGGCTGGAAGGAACACCTCTCCTCCCTGTGTCCCCAAAAGTGGGGGGGGGGTTGTCCCTTTTTTTTCAGAGTCAGACAATATCTTGTTACAGGTAGTCCTGCAATCCCTCAATCCGTAATTGACAAGCAAAGACTGCGATCCCTCAATCCGTAATTCGCAAGCAAAGACTGCGATTCCTTAATCCATAATTGACAAGCAAAGACTGCGATCCCTCTTTGCTTGTAATTGACAAGCAAAGAATGTGGTCCCTCATTCTGTGCTTGACAAGCAAAGACTATGATCCCTCAATCCGTAGTTGACAAGCAATGACTGCGATCCCTCAATCCGTAATTGACAAGCAAAGGCTGCGATCCCTCAATCCGTAATTGATAAACAAAGACTACGATCCCTCAATCCGTAATTGACAAGCAAAGACTGCAATCCCTCAATCTGTAATTGACAGACCAAGACTGTAGTCGTTAAGGGAACCCCCTCGTCCGCAATAGATTTTTTCCCCGCAGTAAAGCGGACCTTAAATGCACGTTTCCAGCAAAAAAAAAAAAGTGTTGTCAATCACGGCTGCTGCCAATACAGGTAAATCCCTCAACGTACAACCACATGTGAGCCCGACATTGCGGTTGCTGAGTGAGGCATTTGTTAAGTGAGTTTTGCCTCAATTTTTACGACCGTCCTTGCCCCTATTGTTTAAGCTTCTGTCCCAGAGCAGTAACTACCGTATTTTTCAACGTATAAGACACACTTTTTCCCCTCAAAAAAGAGGGTGAAAATCTGGGTGCATCTTATACACTGAATACAGTATTTTTGGCCTACCAAAATCTTGTCCCCTTTGCAAAAATGGATGCCCAGAGGGTTTGGGAGGCTTGCAAAGTGCTCCTGAGGGCTGGGGAGAGCAAAAAGAGCAAAGAATGGGTTGTTTTTCGCCCCCCCCCAGCCCCCAGGAGCACTCTACAACCCTCCCAAAGCCTCTGCATGCCCTTTTTTTGTGAAAAACCAGCTACTTTTTGCTCGTTTTTGCCCCCCCCAGCCCCCACTCTAAGAGCCTCCCAAAGCTTTGCATGCCCCCCCCCCCCTTTTTGCAAAAAATGAGGTGTGCAGAGGGTTTGGGAGTCCTGCAGATTGCAAAAATGCAATCAGATTCCTGCAGATTGCAAAAATGCAAAGGCAGCCCTTGAAGAGCATTCGGAGACTTCAGCTTGTCCAGAATGCAGCCGCGCGAGCGATTGTGGGTGCACCTCGGTACACCCACGTTACACCTATCCTCCGCGAGCTGCACTGGCTGCCTATTGGTCTTCGGATACGCTTCAAGGCGCTAGTCGTCACTTATAAAGCCCTTCATGGTATTGGACCTGGGTACTTGAGAGACCGCCTGCTGCCAATTACCTCCAATAGACCGATTAGATCCCACAGATTAGGCCTCCTCCGAATTCCATCCACTGGCCAATGCCGATTGGCGACCACCCAGAGGAGGGCCTTCTCTGTGGCTGCTCCGGCCCTCTGGAACGAGCTCCCCGTGGAGATTCAAACCCTCATCACCCTCCAGGCCTTCCGCAAAGCCCTTAAAACCTGGCTGTTCCGACAGGCCTGGGGCTAATGAGCTTTTGTCCCCTCTCGAATGGTATGATTGCTGTGTGCTTTTAAATTGTGGTAGTGTTTTGTTTTGTGCTTTTTTCTTTCCCTTATTTGTACCCCCCCCCCTTGATTTGGATTGTAAGCCGCCCTGAGTCCCCTCCGGGGAAAAGGGCAGCATAGAAATATAATAAATCAAAAATCCCTTTTTAAAAAAAATTTACCGCTTCAAAATCTGGGTGCGCCTTATACTCCGGTGCGTCTTACAGTCTGAAAAATACGGTATATTGAATTTGACGGTATATGGAGCAATACGAATGCAATAGCAAGGGTTTTCAATTCAATTGTATAGAAGGGGAAGGCTGGGTGTTGGCTTGTTTTTTTTATTTGCGTAGTTATAAGGCACGGCGAAGGTGGCATTGAATTTCATTGTACGAGATACAATGGCAATAAACGAAATGAAACTAACTAAATCGCTGCAGAGGTTAAATTAGTCACTCGGCTACTAAGTGAATCTGATTTCCCCACCCCTCTTGATATTGCTTGTCAGAAGGAGACACCAAAGGGGGGGGTGTCACATGATCGCGGGGACCGCCACCATCTTAAATATGAGTCGGTTTGGCCGAGCGTTTGATTTTGGAATTGTGTGACCATACAGATGCTGCTGCGATGGTCCTCAGCATGAGAATGGGTTTTTTAAAATTGCTTTCCCCCCCCCCAGTGCGGTTGTAACTTGGAACTGTCACTAAATGAACTCTGGTCAATCCAAGGCCACCTGTGCTTTCCCCAACCCGGAGGCCTTCCCTTCCACTATGAGCCCTAATTAAACCCAGCGAGAATCCATCACATACCGATTTGACGAACGTGGTGTTAAAAGCCACGCTGCTTTTGGCGAAAGGGAAGGCTGCGGATTAAGAACTCGGTTTGGCTTGGTGTGAAATTCACCATTGGATTGGATGCAGACAGAGTTGGGGAACGCCGCAGCCTTCCCAAACCTGGTTTGCTAAATAAATCACAATTGACCGGTTCATGCTGTCAAGGGAAAGGAAAGGAAAGGAAAGGAAAGGAAAGGAAAGGAAAGGAAAGGAAAAAAAAGAAAGAAAAGGGGAAGGGGAGGAAATGAAAGATAGAAAAAGGAGAGGAGAGGAAAGGAAGGAAAGGAAAGGAAAAGGAAAGGGGTCAGGAAGAAATGCAGATAGAAAAAGGAGAGGGAGAGTGAAAGGAAAGGATAGGAAAAGGAAGAAGGCAAAGGGAAAGGGAAGGAAATGAAGAGAGAAAAGGAAAGGAAGAAAGGAAAGGAAAAGGAGGAAGAAAGAAAAGGGGAAGGAGAGGAAATGAAAAGATAGAAAAAAGGCGAGGAGAGGAAAGGAAGGAAAGGAAAGGAAAGGAAAGGAAGAAAGAAAAGGGGAAAGGAGAGAATGAAAGTCGAAAAAAGATAGAAAGAGGAGAGAAGAGGAAAGGAAGGAAAGGAAAGGAAAGAAAAAAAGAAAGAAAAGGGGAAGGAGAGGAAATGAAAGATAGAAAAAGGAGAGGAGAGGAAAGGAAGGAAAGGAAAGGAAAGAAAGGAAAGAAAGAAAAGGGGAAGGCGAGAAATGAAAGATAGAAAGAGGAGAGAAGAGGAAAGGAAGGAAAGGAAAGAAAGGAAAGGAAAGGAAGAAAGAAAGAAAAGGGGAAGGAGAGGAAATGAAAGATAGAAAGAGGAGAGGAAGAGGAAGGAAAGAAGGAAAGGAAAGAAAGGAAAGGAAGAAAGAAAAGGGGAAGGGGAGAAATGAAAGATAGAAAGAGGAGAGGAGAGGAAAGGAAAGGAAGGAAAGGAAAGAAAGGAAAGGAAGAAAGAAAAGGGGAGAAATGAAAGATAGAAAGAGGAGAGGAAAGAAAGGAAAAAAAGGAAAGGAAGAAAGAAAAGGGGAAGGGGAGAAATGAAAGATAGAAAAAGGAGAGGAGAGGAAAGAAAGGAAAGGAAAGGAAGAAAGAAGGGGAAGGGGAGGAAATGAAAGATGGAAAAAGTAGAGAAGAGAGGAAAGAAAGGAAGGGAAGGGAAAGGAAAGGAAAGGAAAGGTAAAGGAAAGGATGCTAAGCCCAGATCCAAACCTATCAAAAGGAAGAAGAAGAGGAGGAGGAAGAGGAGGAAGAGGAGGAGGAGGAGGAGAAAAAGAAGAAGAAAAAGAAGAGGAGGAGGAAGAGGAGGAGGAGAACTGTCTAAGAGATGAACTGAGTAGGACTCACCAGTTCTGGGCTTGGCTTTCCCCCTGTTGAACTGCCCGCCTGCCCTCACGCCAGCTTAAGAATAAAGGATCAGTAAGTTGTCAGGACAGCACTTTTAAGTTGAGGAACTCAGCAGGGTGGCTGGGGAGGAGTAAGGAGCGAGGGGGGGTGAACCATCGAGTCCAAGGTCCGTCTGGTGCCAGGTGGGGGCGGGGGGGAGCCTACCTCATCCTTTGGATGATAAAAGGCTGCCAGTGCCTGCAGATTTCCTCTCAGCCGTGCCCACGGAGAGCAGCGAAGGAGAGCGTCGTGCATTTCCACCCTCCCAAGTCTTATTTCCTGCATCTGCTTTCGGCATCCTCGCTCCGCTCCAGATTGAACCCTGCTCCAAAGGGAAGCAGGCTTTCTCTGCGAATCCTGCTAGATTCATGGGCTCCCCATTGGTTCAACCTTAACAGGGTTCACCTTAGAGCCACATAACGGAGGGAGCTCCCGTGACTTGTCCCAGCTTCTGCCAACCTAGCAGGCGAAATTGGTTCTTGAGTGGAATAATCCCACGTATTAAAATCAATCTACCCCACCTTCAAAAGGGACGCAGTGGCTCAGTGGCTAAGATGCTGAACTTGTCGATCAGAAAGCGGTTCGAATCCCTAGCACCACATAACGGAGTGAGCTCCCGTGACTTGTCTAGCTTCTGCCAAACTAGCAGGCAAAATTGGTTCTTGAGTGGAATAATCCCACGTATTAAAATCAATCTACCCCACCTTCAAAAGGGACGCAGTAGCTCAGTGGCTAAGATGCTGAACTTGTTGATCAGAAAGCAGTTCGAATCCCTAGTCCTGCGTAACGGAGTGAGCTCCCGTGACTTGTCCCAGCTTCTGCCAACCTAGCAGGCGAAATTGGTTCTTGAGTGGAATAATCCCACGTATTAAAACCAGTCTACCCTACCTTCAAAAGGGACGTGGTGGCTCAGCGGCTAAGACGCTGAGCTTGTTGATCAAAAAGGTCAGCAGTTCAGCAGTTCGAATCCCGAGCGCCACATAACGGAGTGAGTTCCCGTGACTTGTCCCAGCTTCTGCCAATCTAGCAGTTCGAAAGCACATAAAAAAAGGCAAGTAGAAAAATAGGAACCACCTTTGGTGGGAAGGTAACAGTGTTTCGTGCGCCTTCGGTGTTGAGTCACGCCGGCTACATGACCACGGAGAACATCTTCAGACAGCACCGGCTCTCCGGCTTTGAAATGGGGATGAGCACCGCCTCCTAGAGTCGGGAACAACTAGCACAGATGCGTGGGGGGAACCTTTACTTTTAAGAGCAGCTGAGCAAAGGCCCGGAGGCAAAATCATAGGAAGAATGGCTGCGGGATTTGGGTTCGGCTAATCTAAAGAAAAGAAGGTCATGATTTGTTGTTGGGATGGCACGCTTTCTTATGATACAAGGGAATTAAAACACAGAGGTATTTCAGAAGACATTATATACGCGAGGCTTTGTTATGAAACTGGGAGAAGATTAAAAGACATCATTATTTAAAAATTCCACTCTGGTTATCAACTATTGAAGCATTTTCATATCCAATAACATAAAAAGGAACAAAGAGTTAGATATGGTGAAATATTAAATGCAAAGAGTGAACTTAAATCTATGCAAGAACTGGAAGAACAAGGTATAAGGATGAATTGGTTTTCATATGTGCAAATACATTCTAGATATGAAAAAGATTTTAAAATAGAAGGCTCTTATGATAAATTGACTGATTTAGGTAAAATCTTGACAGGCCCTGATGAAAAGGTGATTAAAAAATTGGCTGGAGGCAATAACATTGGTTAAAATAGAATAGAAACCTGAAGTTTACTTTTATTAAGAATTATGTCGGTGAAATACAAAAAAGAAATCCAGTATTTAATATTACATATACTTACAGCGGCAAGGATTGCCTTTGCCCAGAAATGGAAAAAACAAATTAATCCCAAATGAAGATGAAATAATAAGAAAGATTATGGACTGTGCTGAAATGGATAAACTAACTAAAGAAATCCAGGGAAAGGAAGAATCAGAATTCTACCAGATATGGGATAAATGGTATGGGTGGATGGAGGAAAGAAACAAAAATCAATGAAAGAATATAACAAAACTCAAAAATAATAGTTATGTGTTAAATAAGAGGGTTAAGAATGGTGAAATCTAAATGAAATACAATAGAAGGGGAAATAATATAAGGTGAGCGGTATCGATTGATGATTGCTATTATAAAAAACAGGAAGATCCTGTTCGTACTGTATTGTGTAAACGTGGTATACGTCTAATTTTTGTGTGTGTGTATTTTACATGTTTGTTAATAAAAATCTTTCAAAGAAAAAAACCTATATGGATATTTATTAGAGGTTAAACTAGAAGAAGAACAAGTTAAAGAAACCATGATTGCTTTTGGGGGTGGGATTTGGATATGGGCTTGGTTTAGAGAAATGGCAGAAATTGCGGTCTCAAAGTTACAAAATGACAATGTCAACAGCATATAAAGAAAAATTGTAGATGATGTTTTACAGGTGGCACTTACCCCCGACGAGAATTGCAAGAAGGTTTAAGAATAAATCCGAAAAATGCTGGAAATGTCATCAGACACCAGGTTCATATTACCATGTGTGGTGGACGTACGCAGAAACTAAAAAATACTGGACTGAAATCCACCCATAGTTGGAAAAAAATGATAGAAAAACATATTGACTTTATACCAGAGATATTTTTATTGGGGATTTTACCAGAAACATAGAGTAGAGAATTGAAACCAACTGACACGCTGGATGTAATTTGGAACATGTTTTTAATGTTTTATGTTTTGTTTGTGTAAGTTTGTTTTTAAAAAATAAAAATTCTTTTTATGAAAGAAAGAAAGAAAGAAAGAAAGAAAGAAAGAAAGAAAGAAAGAGAGAGTGAGAGAGAAGCAACTTGGAATGAAGGAGAAACTTCCTAACAGGGAGGACAATAACCAGTGGAACAACTTGCCTCCAGAAATCCTGGAGGTTTTAAAAAGAAGACACCTGACCACCATTTGCCAATAGGTTCCCCTGCTTGAGTAGGGGGCTGGACTGGAAGACCTCCAAGGTCCCTTCCAGCTCTATTCTATATTCCTGTAAAGGCGACCTAAGGCATGCCCTCTCGGCAGGAACGCAAGCTGTCGCTCCAGCTCAGCTCCACCACGCGGTGTGCGCACGCCTCCTCCTGCTAGCTGATTTTCATGTTTCTGCCGCACATGTGTGGGGAGTGGGGCGCATGCGGGAGACCTGCGTGCGTGCATGCGCGAGGGGTGGCAGGTCGTGCTCACAATCGGGGGTGGTATATGTATGTGTGAGGTTGGGAGAAGCGTGGGGGATGTGGTGCCCCCCCATGGCCCATTTTTAGTCCCAGGAGGCTGCAGGGAGGCCTACTAGGCCCAAAACGGGGTGCCTGGGTCATGTGCGCATGTGCGGGAAGGTCAGGGAACGCAGGGAATTGCACGCAACGAGAAAAAGGTTAGCCATCACTGGTATAGCTGGACTGGAACTCTTCCATGGTCCCTTCCAGCTCTATTCTATTCTATTGTCAGGTTTCCGAAAGATGCCCTAATTGATTCAGGAGCCTTGAGCCAAGTTTCAAAAGAAAACCCGTCATTTATTAGGAACACCATTCGGCAATACTCTATATTCTACTCTCCAAAGCTCCTGAAGGCAGGGCAAGAAGCAACGGATAGAAACGAATCATGGAGAGAACCAACCTAGAATTTCCTGACGAGGAGAACTCAAGTGGAACAGAACTTGTGGGTCAGTGGTGGGTTCCGGATCCCACTGCAACTGGTACGGTCTACCACATAAACGCTCACAGCATGCGCGCACACACAGGCAGTGTGCACATACGTATTTACCGCCCGCGATGTTCCAGCTGCTCGCTGGAGCGTCGCGCAGGTGTCATACGCGCCATACACGGAAGCCCCGAACAGCTCAAATACAGGTAAGGGGCGGGCCCTCCGGAGCACCATACCGGAACAGTACCTGATGCTCCCAGCAGGCACCGGTACACTCATACCGGGGCATACCAGTCATATCCCACCACTGTTGTGGGTGTTGCAACCTTGAAGTTTTTTTTTTAAAGAAGAGATTGGACAACCGTTGGTCTGAAATGGTATAGGGTTCTGTTGACCTCAGGGGGGTGTCACTTGTGTCGGGGGCATCTGTGGGGACCCGAGCACTCTGCCAAGCAAAAACGGGTTCCCGAGCTCCGTTTTCGCCCGCGACAGCCTCCTGCAACCCTCTGTCAGCACAAACAGAGTTCGGGATGGTAGCCCTCCTGAGCTCTGTTTTCGCTGGCAGAGGCTGGTTCGCTGTTTCCAGGGTGGCCCCGCAGACCAGATCTAAGCACCCTTAGGCCTTGAGTTTGACACCCCCAGGATAGGGTTTCAGAAGGTTGGACTAGAAGACCTCCAAGGTCCCTTCCAAAACTCTGTTATTCTGCTCATAACTTCCAAGTTTGAAATTTTGATACCGAAAGACGAGAGCCTCCGTAGCTCTGGGTTGAACCGTAGGGTCCTTGATGCGCGCCGAGCTCGGCGGTTTGCTTGCAGGCGTTTCATGATCCTACTAGTTGAGCCACAAGTTGATCCACTGGGTTAGGGCAAGCGTGTAGTACGATTAAGTAAACATGTTTTGAGCAGAAAATCCTCCTCATTTCCTCTTTGTGGCAGCGAGGGCTCTCGGCATGAGTCAACCTTAAAAAAAGAAGAAGTGGGGGGAGAGAGATAAATGTAAGACAAGGAGGAATCGAAAATAGTTCTGAAAGTTTGATTTTTTTTCTCCAGCTAAACGCAAATCATTGTGTTGCATTAGCCGGCTGCTCAGTCATAACACACCCTTCGTTTTCATTATTCCGTTATTTGGTTGTTTAATTTTGAGAATATCTTTGTGCAATAAAGAATTCTGGAAGTTAAATTTCTCTTTATATTATTTATACTTCTGTTGATTATAGTGGCATATTTATAACTATGAATCATCTTTATATTTAACCCTGTAATATTATTGTCACCAATATATATGTATTGGTGCTGGAAGCTCCAGATTGCTCCTGGAAGCACGAAGCCTGAAGATGACGAATGAGACTTTGTCGAAACGTCGCCAAGACACTTCCAATTTTACGCGGGAGAAAACCCGAATAACCAAAGACCTACATATATGTATATGTGTGTGTGTGTGTGTGTGTTTGTGTGTGTGTGTGTGTTTGTGGGTATCTCTATCTATCTATCTATATCCATCCACCCACCCATCCATCCTGTTTCCCCGAAAATAAGACCTCCCCTTGCTTCTGTAAATTATATACTCTGACAATGCACTGTATTCAAAATATTTATGAAACAAAATAATAAAATAAATTTAAACCCACCCACCCCAAAGAATTCTGGAAAATTCCCACAGCTTACATACTTTTTTCAGAGAGAGAGAGAGAGAGAGAAAGAGAGAGAGAGAGAGAGAGAGAGAGAGAGAGAGAGAGAGAGAGAGAGAGAAGGAGAGGGAGAGGGAATTGAAAGTGACCGGCTGAAAGTGACATGCAATCAGTCACTTTCTCTCGGCTTTGGAAAAACCTTGCCAATAAAATCATAGTGACTTCTCCAGGCAGTCTCTGACCATCAGACATAACTGAATGGGAAAAAATATATCATCTATATTTATATATACATGCCACCTATATCTCTTTGTCTCCCTCTGTCTGTCTGCCTATGACACATGCAGTTGTACAATATATAAGCCATAGTTATACATATGCCACATGTAGTTATGTATAGGCCACATATCATAATGATACATATGCCACAAAGTATTATATAGATGAAGTTTTATATATATTTATACATATGTCATGAAGATTATATATATATATATATATATATATATATATATTATATATATATATATATATGCTACATGTTGTTATATATGTGCCATACAAATTATACACACGCCACATGTAGTTATGCATATGCTAGTTATGTTTGTACCACATGTGTATATGTATATAAGTATATGTATGTGTGCATATGTGTGTATGTATGTATGTTTGTATCAGTGGTGGGTTTTAATTTATTTTACTACCAACAGTAAAAATATTGGGTTTCTGTCGTGATGGACTCTTGTGATGAGCTGATTGACAGATAATGAAAGCAGTTAGCTTCCTCCCATAATTGGGGCATACCAGGGGTTGTGACACTAAATATATATATGTGTGTGTGTGTGTGTGTGTGTGTGTGTTATATTTGTGCTGATAAAGAATGGAAGTAGTGATCTTCCTCCCATATTTGGGCATACCGGGGGTTGTAAAATATATGTGTGTGTGTGTGTGTGTGTGTGTGTTTGCGCATTTGTAGATAGATAGATAGATAGATGATTGATAAATTGATAGATGATAGATAGATAGATAGATAGATATAGGGATCTATCTATCATCTATCTATCTATCTATCTATCTATCTATCTATCTATCTATCTATCTATCTGTCTGTCTGTCTGTCTGTCTCTATCTACTGTCTATCTATCTATCTATCTATCTATCTATCTATCTATCTATCTACCTACCTACCTACCTACCTACCTACCTACCTACCTACCTACCTACCTACCTACCTACCTACCTATTTAATCCATCCATATACTATACATATATCATTTTATATGGTGCTTTAATATTATCATAAGCCAGTCACTTGACAGTGAGATGGGCACTATATGAATTTAATAAATAAAATATAGCACGCACACGCACACACACACATACGCACACAGACAGAGGAAAAAACCCTTTTTTCTTGAAATAAAGGAAGAAGAAAATGAAGCAGATGAGGAATTCCCCTAGCTGATGTTCTGTCTGGGCAAAGGGTCAACCTCGCATCCCATCATTCCCAGCGGGCGCTGCCTAGACCCGATTGGGGGGGGGAAGGGAGGAATGGAGAGCGCCTGGTTGGGGAAGGTGGATTAAAAGAAATGCGGTCATTTTATTCCTCGGTCACTTGCATCAATCCGGGCCTCCCTCCGCCATCCGAAGATAACTGTTTACATGGTCGCCAAGGGCAACGGCTTCCTTAGCAACCAGCATCCAAGATGGCGCCGGGGCCCTAGCGACCGTTTGGAAAATGACCGAAACGCCCTTTCCGCCCCTAGAAAACATGGCCGCCAAGGTTGCCCTGCCACGTCACGAATAAGGCATTTGAATCTAGGCGAGGCCTTTCTTAAAAGTGTGATATTTTCCTTTAAAGAAACAAGACGGCGATTTAATGATTATTATTATTTAAGCGACAGGGTAGGCGAAGGAGGTTGCCTCATCCACGATGGAAGCGGATCTCCCGTTTCCGTTTGCAAAATGGTGTCCCGTTTAGCTTCCGGGTCACGCCCAACCAAGGCCTCTACGCTACCTAGGCCGAAAATGGTGGCTCGCACAGACGAAGGGACCTTTTTCAACAGCCGGACAATATATATAACCCGCGTTGTTTTCTGAAAATGCCGGCGTGCGGTGGTCCCCGGAGAGTAGTTTCAGCTGACGCCACGACGCTTCGCCCCTATCCACTGGTCTTTTTTGCCTACGAGATCCCTGCGAGATGTTCTACAACTCTGCATCCGATCCGTACAAGATGGCGGCTCCCAGTCAAACCGGGGGGGGAGCGGATGAGGCGGGACTTCCGTTTGGACGTTCCAAGATGGCGGCCCCCAGGGCTTGTTTGTTTGCTTTTTTAAACCCGTGAACGAGCGCCGCATAACTCGGGGTCTTCTGAATGGCGCTACCTGTGACTCCGAGGCTGGGTAGGGACCGCTTGGACGCGGGGACGAGCGTCTGTGTGTGTGTACGTGCGCGCATGGCCAGAAACACGTGCCGGAGAGAATGAATGAGAGAATGAATCTGCTTTTCCTGGGGTCGGTTTCAATGGGGCTGCCTTGGGGGTGGATGGGCGGAGACCTGCCTGGCAAGGGGAGGCCAAGGGCGGTTAGGTGGCTCAATGGCTAAGACGCTGAGCTTGTCGATCAGAAAGGTCGGCAGTTCGGCGGTTCGAATCCCTAGTATAGGTCTCCTGTGTGAGCAGGGAGTTGGACTAGATGATCTCCAGGGACCCTTCCAACTCCGTTAGTTACTATTACCCTCCCCAATTAAGCATCCAACACCCCCCCCCCGCTCCAAAATTCCCGCACATTGGAAGGACACCCTTTAGCAAAGGCTTGAATTCCTAACTCAAAAAGGTTCAGGCTCCTCTATACATTCCATGATGGGCATATTGAGCAGCATAAGAGGTGGGGTGGGGTGGGGTAGGGGGCCTTGGCTAATGAAGACATTGATATCCAGCCCCTTTTGTGAAGCTGTATTTCTTAACCTAGGCAACTTTTAAGATGGGTGGACTTCAACTCCCAGAATTCCCCTTAATCCCAGGAGAACAATAATTCCCCAGCCAGCAAATTGCTAACTTTAAAATGGGTGGACTTCAATTCCCAGAAATCCCCTTAATCCCAGGAGAACAATAAATCCCCAGACAGCAAATTGCTAACTTTAAAATGGGTGGACTTCAATTCCTAAATTCAATTCCAGGAAGCAAATTTCTAAACCATGGCAACTTGTAAAATGGGTGGACTTCAACTCCCAGAATTCCCCTTAATCCCAGGAGAACAATAATTCCCCAGCCAGCAAATTGCCAACTTTAAGATGGGTAGCCTTCAACTCCCAGAATTCCCTTAATTCCAGGAGAACAATAATTCCCCAGCCAGCAAATTGCCAACTTTAAAATGGGTGGACTTCAACTCCCAGAATTCCCCTTAATCCCAAGAGAACAATAAATCCCCAGACAGCAAATTGCTAACTTTAAAATGGGTGGACTTCAATTCCCAGAATCCCCCTTAATCCCAAGAGAACACTAATTCCCCAGCCACCAAATTGCCAACTTTAAAATGGGTGGACTTCAATTCCCAGAATTCAATTCCAAGAAGCAAATTTCTAAACCATGGCAACTTGTAAAATGGGTGGACTTCAACTCCCAGAATTCCCCTTAATCCCAGGAGAACAATAATTCCCCAGCCAGCAAATTGCCAACTTTAAGATGGGTGGACTTCAACTCCCAGAATTCCCCTTAATTCCAGGAGAACACTAATTCCCCAGCCAGCAAATTGCCAATTTTAAAATGGATGGACTTCAATTCCCAGAATTCCCCTTAATCCTAGGAGAACAATAATTCACCAGCCAGCAAATTACTAACTTTAAAATGGGTGGACTTCAATTCCCAGAATTCAATTCCAGGAAGCAAATTTCTAAACCATGGCAACTTGTAAAATGGGTGGACTTCAACTCCCAGAATTCCCCTTAATCCCAGGAGAACAATAATTCCCCAGCCAGCAAATTGCCAACTTTAAGATGGGTAGCCTTCAACTCCCAGAATTCCCTTAATTCCAGGAGAACAATAATTCCCGAGTCAGCAAATTGCCAACTTTAAGATGGGTGGATTTCAATTCCCAGAATTCCCCTTAATCCTAGGAGAACAATAATTCCCCAGCCAGCAAATTGCCAACTTTAAGATGGGTGGACTTCAATTCCCAGAATTCCCCTGAATCCTAGGAGAACAATCATTTCCCAGCCATAGCAAATTGCAAAAATGCCTCCGTTTTTGCGAAAAATGGTCCATTTTTTTGCAAAACGGGGGTGGGGGTGGGGATTTTTGCCTGGATGATGTAATCTTTCCAGGTGCCATGTGAGATGGGTAGAGGGCTAATCCTACCTTTCTTGGATCTCCGGTGAGGGCATTTGCCTATGAATAGACCTAGCTATCTCTTTATCTCTTAAGTGTGGACGGACATTTGCTGGGGGCTATTGAGGGTGGGGGCTATTGGGAGTGAGTCTGTTTCCTGCCTAAAAAAAGTGTTTCTCCATTTCTCATCCAAGGAAATATAATATTCTGCCTTTCTAATATTTCCTAGTGCTAACTTCCTACCGTTTTGTTTCCCTACTATTCACTCAATCGGGAGACCATCTCAGCTAATGCTTTTATGAACCACCAGGAGGCACTGCTTTCATACTGCTTGAAACATATCAAAAATATGTAGCCACAGAATTGTAGCTACATACACCCAATGAGGTCCAAACCGAATAAAAGTCAATATCCATTTTTTTTTAAATCAACCCATGGGGTACACTGTCCAAAAATCAAGAAAGGTGAAAGATACTTAAAACCTTGTTAAATGAAACTTAATGTAATGTATAACATCTCTCTCTTTCCCTCCCTCCCTGTCTATCTTTCTGTGTGTCTATCAGTTGTATCTGTCCATCATATCATATTATATCTATCTATCACTATCAATCTCTATTTCTGTATCTATATCTCAGTCTATATCTATCTATCTATCTAATCTATATCTATCTAATCTATGTGAATGCTTCAACACTGGACATTTTTAAGAAGAGGTTGAATAACCATTTGTCTGAAGGTGGTATAAGGTTTCCTGCCTAAGCAGGGGGTTAGACTAGAAGACCTCCAAGGTCCCTTCCAACTCTGTTACTCTATTCTATTCGATATATCTTAATTTCTTACATGGAAAAATGAATGTTTAAAAGAGTTAAAATATAATAAGAATAATAACACTGTGAATGTGTACCTGCAAAAGTATGTATGAAATTAAAAATAAAAATAAACTTTTTAAAAAAAGAGATGGGATCGGGGCGGTCTGCAGTATAATCCATAACATTATCGTTAGAATAATTTCTTAAGGTCCAATCATTCAGACTGTGCCTCTCGAAAAGCATATGAAAAGGAAGGAAGGCTTTCTAGATCATTTTTAAAGTTCGCCTTAGCTCAGGGTTGGGCAACCTAAGCTCCGGAGCTGCATGTGGCTCTTTCATCCCTCTGTTGCAGCTCCCTGTTGCCAGTCACTTCCACAATTAATAAGGCTTTTGTTTAGGACAGGTAGAGAAAAAAGGATGCTGTGCTAGGAGGAGATTCTATGGTGGGAGAACTGGACTTCTGGTTGGCTCCAGAATTGAGCGGGGGGGGGAGGAGCTTCCGATTAGGACCTTTGTGGCTCTGAGTGTTTAAGGTTGCCGACCCCTGCCTTAGCTAGCAGGAGTTTTTTTGAAGTCTGACCATGACAACCCGTGTAAATCTTGGGCTTGTAAATCCAAAGAACATGCCTCAATTAGGAAAACCATGATTGTTAAAAGGTTTGAGGAGGTGGCTAGGCCAACGACACGACACTTCGGGTTCAGCCACGCATTTCCTGTCTGATTTTTCATCCTGCAGGACCCCAGCTTGTGAAATTGGCTCGGAGTTTCCATTGCGGTACCGTGAAGCACGGCGGAAGTAAATGGAGAATGAAGTAAGGGCCTCCTATCTAATCTCGTCTAGCTATCATCTAGCTACCTAACCACCATGTAGCTATCATCTGTCTATCATCTGTCCTTCTCTCTGTATCATCTTTTGATCTGTTGGTGATCTATTTAATTTCTGAGAGCGGCACAAACTATTTTTGTCTTCTTTTTCCAGGCATGGTCTCCCTCCAAACCCCTCCGATTACGGCCCGACTACCAATTTACCGGATTGGTCTTTTGCTGGTAAACAAAACAAAGGGCGGGGAGAAGGTTATCTGTTGATGTTTATAGTCTTGCTTTTATGAGTGGCGCAGCGGCATAGGGGCAGAGCTCTCGCCTCACAATCTGTGAGTTCGATCCTAGGTAGAGGCAAATATTTTTCTTTCTCTCTCTCTCCCCCCCCCCTCTCTCTCTCTCTCTCCCTCCCTCCCTCCCCCCCTCTCTCTCAGCACAATGAGTGTATATCTGCCAAATAAAACTCCGCATTGGCAACAGGAAAGGCATCTGGCCAGCAAACACAGTTCCATTCAGCTGCTCTGACTCCACCCGCAAGGAGTTACAGGGTCATTGAAAGGGGGGAAAAAATAGACTGCTTTAAAGCAGAATCAAACCAAACCTCCCTTTTTTATTAAAAATAATGTTTTAGGAAACAAGATTATCATCCTCAAAGGAGAATCGGGTGGAATTCAGCAGCCAGATTATTGACAAGAGGCTTCTGGCCGATGGAGAATTCCAAGCTGTATTTATACGGTTGCCTAGCTCAATTTGAACTTGTCACTTTTGAAAGATCGGCAGAGTGGGGCAGTGGCCTAGAGGTGGCGCTCTCGCCTCACAATCGGGAGGCTGTGAGTTTGATCCTGTGTAGAGGCAGATATTTCTCTCTCTGGAGCACACTGAGAATATATCTGCTAAATAAAACTCCGCTTTGGCAACAGGAAAGGCATCCGGCCAGTAAACCCCCTGCTCCATTTAGTTGCCCAGACTCCACCCCACAAGGCATTATGGGGTAATGAAAAGGTGATGATGATAAAACTCTTCCACTGCAATCTTTCCTGGAAAACTGCTTAGGAATCGTTTCCTCTGAATTCAGGACTTAGTTAATCACACACCAGGATACCTGGGAGGACCAAAATACGGCACGGGGGGGGAGCGTGCATGCGTGGGAATAGAGATTGAGGTCCATCAGAACACTGCTTTATACAGGAAGTCCTCTATTTACGACTGCCACATTTGAGCCCAACATTTCTTGTGCTAAGTGAATTTTTCTCCTTTTTGTGACCTTTCTGGCCACAATGAATCATTGCCGTTGTTAAGTTAGGGACATGGTTGTTAAGCAAAACCAGCTTCCCCATTTGGGCGAGGGATTATGGGGTCATTAAAAAGGAGATGATGATGAAAACGGCCTCCCACGTCCCTCAGAAAGGCCGAAAACCAGCTGGTGCGTCCCGGAGCTGAGAGCTTGCCGTGTCGGAAAATATGGCTCCGCATGGCCAGAACTTTGGACCATTTAAAGGCTCAGGAACCCTTTGCAGGTGTTGTGGCTTAATTAGCTGATTAGAGTGGGACACTTTGAGCCTAGAATATTGCACCTTTTCACAATATTCTAATTTTCTGAGATTGTGGATTTGGGGATTTCATGAACCCTAAGCCATAATCATCACAATGATGACAAATCAGGGCTGGAACTATCTTGCTTTGCATGTAATGAGTCGATCTCATATATTAGTTTCCCCTTTTAAGTTGCCTTGCTGAAATAAATGGAATTTTGCACGATATTCTAATTTTTCGAGTTTCACCTGTGTGGGGGAAATTCAATCACGTCACCGCAAAGGGACAGGGAGCGAATGTGAGAACTCCTAACCCTGGGTTATTATCGTGACCCGTCAAAACCGCGCCCGATTAAACCGCGTCGCTGACGTCATCAACAGGGCGACAACAGCCAGCGCGGAGAAAGAAGGACGCTTTAAATAGCGCTTTGAAAGCAAGCCGATTCAACTTAAGGTAAGGGTTAGGTTTAGGGTTAGGTTAAGGGTTAGGGTTAGGTTTAGGATTAGGTTAAGGGTTAGGATTAGGTTAAGGGTTAGGATTAGGTTTAGGGTTAGGTTTAGGGTTAGCTTTAGGGTTAGGTTAAGGGTTAGGGTTAGGTTTAGGATTAGGTTAAGGGTTAGGATTAGGTTAAGGGTTAGGATTAGGTTTAGGGTTAGGTTAAGGGTTAGGTTTAGGGTTAGGTTAAGGGTTAGGATTAGGTTTAGGGTTAGGTTAAGGGTTAGGATTAGGTTTAGGGTTAGGTTAAGGTTTAGGTTAAGGGTTAGGTTTAGTGTTAGGATTAGGTTTAGGGGGGTTAGGTTTAGGTTTAGGGGTTAATTTTAGGTTTAGGGTTTACAGCATGCTTCTGTCTCCACGCTGTTGTCGCCCTGTTGATGACGTCAGCTACGCGGTTTTGTCGGGCGCGGTTTAGTCGAGCGTGGTTTTGTGGTGGAACCGGTTATTATAACTCTAGTTTTTGGGTTGCGTTTTAACTCTGAACAATCGCTAAGCAACCAGTCGTAATTAGAGGGCTCCCTGTCCTTGGGGAACCGTTATGGTGCTTAATGCTGCATTAAGTAAGCTTCACATCTGCCCTCCGAGAACGGCAACTTGTACCTTCAATAACCATTGTGCCTTTCTTCCCTCCGTCCCTCCCCGGCAGATGGCAGGCCCGCTCCTCCCATGGTAGGCCAACTCCGACGGCAGGAAAAACACCAGGAGATAGTGGTAAGTACCCTTTCTAGCCACGTGGCAAATTGGGCTTAACCTACTTAACAGTAATAATTTTGCGGGTTGCATGTTTGAGATTCTGACCGAGGCTTCCCGAAAGCAGGAAGCAAACTCCTTGTCCCAATCAAAACCCCTTTTATTCATTTACTGTGAATTCTGCTCATTCACATCCATCAAAGTCTTTCGAGGGAGGATTTACAGTCACCGACCTTATCTGGCTTGGAGAGCTGCCAGGCCGATACCTGCAAAACTTGGCAAGGAGTCTCGGAGGGTCATGAGTCAATGAAGCGAACTGATTGTCTCCTGCAAACTCCACTCCCCTTTCGCTCCTCTTTTATTTCCTCTGGGAGGGGCCATTCATTGTCCATTTGTGGCCTTACTCCCAAGTCGACCCCTCTTCTTTAGCTCTTCCCTTTGCCTGGCAACTCTGCGCAGGCGCACACTGGGAACAGGCTCCAGCTGTTCATCTGCCTCACTGATGTCTGACTCTGAAGGCAGCTGATAACTGGCATATGGCCGTGGCCCCCTCTCTGCCTCCGATGCAGAGCCCTCATCCGAGCCTTCCCCAGTCTCCAGGACTGGCCCAGATTCCTCTCCAACCTCCTCACTGTCCGAATCCGCTGGCGCACCACAACAATTCCCTGTGGGAAGTCCCAAAGGTGTTTTTTTTTTCCCCAAGAGGCAACTGGACTTTCTGATTTTTTTCTTTCAAAGACGTTTCGCTTCTCCTCTAAGAAGCTTCTTCGGCTCTGCCTGGAGGGCAGAGAATGGAAGGATTTAGCAATAGCAATAGCAGTTAGACTTATATACCGCTTCATAGGGCTTTCAGCCCTCTCTAAGCGGTTTACAGAGTCAGCATATCGCCCCCACAGTCTGGGTCCTCATTTCACCCACCTCGGAAGGATGGAAGGCTGAGTCAACCTTGAGCCAGTGAGATTAGAACCGCTGAACTGCAGATAACAGTCAGCTGAAGTGGCCTGCAGTACTGCACCCTAACCACTGCGCCACCTCAGCTCCTTGCAGATGGCTGGTCATTTGCATCCTTTTTAGAGAGCCGTTGAGGCCGCTTGGAGGTTTATCTGTGTCATTGGAGGGGAGGGGTCACCCGAGTGGTGCTCCTGCTTCCTGAAAGCTCCTTGGATGAGAAGGGAAACTTCTTCAAAAGAGAGAAAAAGAAAGGAAGTCCAGTCTCTTCCTGAAAAAAAAAACACGTTTGGTGGGACCACCGTGTCAGTCCCGACAAGCTTTTAACTATGCCATTTGGGATGAACGGTGTGGGAAGAGGAATGGAATTCCAGAGGAATAATGCCAGAATCCAGGAACCATTTGCAGTGCTCAGGTGACCCTGAGGACAGAGATAAACTTCCAAGCGCTTCAACAACCCTCTTAAGACGGGGAAGGATGGGTTTCAAACTCAATTTCATTGAGGGCCACATCAGGACTGTGGTTGATGTGGGGGACTGGATGGGCGTGGCCAGCTTAACGCCACTCCCCAAACTGCCGGCATGTTTCCTCTTTTCGTGTTGGGTAGACCAGGCCGAAGCCACACTGGCCCGATGTTTCCTCTTCTCATTCGATAGACCAGGCCGAAGCCATGTGGGCCGGATCCAGCCAATGTTCCCTCTAATTTTTTTTCAGTGTGTGCGGAAAAGTATAGTGTTTGAGCGGCACATTTTCATGCCTGAGCACCTGAATTTTTTTCACAGATGTCACCTAAGACAACAACGAAATCAGTATTATTTGAAACTCAAAGTTATGTTTATTCAAGGGGCCCGCTTAATTAAAAATAATATCAGTATCACTTAACAACGCTCCTGCTTAGCAACCAAAATGTTGGCTCAGAAAGTCTGGCATTTGAAACAAAAAATAGCCTTTAAAGTTGTGGTGTGTTAGGAGCATTTTTATTCCTGCATTTTAAACACACACACACACACACAGAGGGAAACATAGGAACTTCGAAGGGTGAATAATTTGAAATGGTAGTTGGAAAAAATAGTGTAAGTAAAATAGTGCTTTATATAATTAATGAACAGGGTTTTTTTTAATAGTTTCTTTTTACATTCATTTCTGTGTTCATTTTCTTGGGAATGAAATTCCTTGAGGCTAACTTAATTTTTGGAAGAAAAAAAATAATGCCTGTAAACCAGCAAGAAATTTAAGACAATCTTTAAAATTTGTATTCGAAGAATTTAACAAGAAGGCATTTCTGTTTGCATTGCTTTCAGCAAACATTTCCTATTTTTACTGCCTTTCATTCACCCACTTTTCACTGATATGTTTATACATATTCATTAAGTGACAGCATTTTGGCAGACAGCATTGCTTTTTCTACATTACTGTATGAAAATATCCTGCATCTAAAATGACTGATCTGTGGCCTTATCACTGCTGTGACAAGCCCCCCCCCCACCAGAATAACCGCTGCCACCGCCTCCTCCTCCTCCAACAACACCACCACATTTGCTGCCCGGCGCTGCAGCTGAGGTGAAGCCGCCAAAGCTCCCACTGGCGCCCCCGCCCATGGCAGCGGCGGCGGTGCCTGCCTCCCCCTCCGCTCGGAACACCTCACCTAAGCAGGGGTGCTGGCGGGAGCTTTGGCGGCTTCACCTCAGCCGCAGCGTTGGGCGGCAAATCCGGCAGTGCTGTTGGGGGAGGAGGAGCCAGCAGCAGATTCTGTTTCGAGCAGAAAGCAGGGCAAGGGATGGGAGGAAAGAAAAGAGCCGGAAGCGATGGGCTTCCGGAAGGCGGAAAGCAGGGGGGGGGGAGATACCGGCATCCAGGAGAGCCATCTCGGTGCCGCCGAGGGTGGGGGACGCCAGGTGCTGGGCTGCCTCTGACTCGCCCTCTCCATGGCTCCCCAGGGCTGCAGCAAACCAAGCAACAAAGCGAGCTAGAAGGACCGCCGTTTTTTTAAAATATCTCTCCCAGTCTGGGGAAGTCCTTTGCGGGCAGTCAGTTCTAGCCGCCTGCAAAGGACTTCCCCACGTTTGCTTTGATAGAAAACTCTGCGCGGCAGTTAGAAACTGCTGCGCGGGGGTTTCTTGCCACATGCGCGGCCGCGCAGCTGCGCACCTTAGAGGGAACAGTGGATCCAGCCACATCGCGGGCTGCATTCGGCCCGCGGGCCTTGTGTTTGACGTCCCTGCTCTAAAAGGCTGCAAATGACCAGCTGCCTGCAAGGAGTATAAATCCTTCTATTCCTCCGTCACCCAGTCAGAGCTGAAGAAGCTTTCTTTGGTGAGGAGCGAAAACGGCTTCAAAAGAAAAACCAGACAGACCCGAGTGATGGGGAATCTCCCGCGGGAAGGTTAAAAAGGGGGGCATGTGGAGGACATCTTCCTGGTCCCTTTTTTAACCTTCCCTTCTCTGATTTTTTTTGGTCCTGCAGAGGCGCATAGCCCAGCTCTCTTCCGAGCTGGACCACGGGATGCAAAAGTGGGAAGCGAAGCGGAAAAAGCAGGAAGAAGACCAAGAGGAGAAACGACGCAAGAGACTTCAGCCCAAAGGGGACTCCCTCCAGCAGCTCCCGAAATAATTGCGCTTTCTCGAGCTTCCCCACAAAAAAAAAATTCTATAAATGTATGTATAATAAATCTATCTATGTATAAATCTACGTAAGAAGACTGGTTGCAGCAGAGGTGGTATATTTAACCGCTTCTGGAGAACCGGTAGCGGAAATTTTGAGAAGTTTGGAGAACTGGCAAACACCACCTCTGGCTGGCCCTGCCCCCATCTATTCACTGCCTCCCGAGTCCCAGTTGAACGGCATCCCAACTGATCAGCTGGGTCTTTTTCTGTTGCCCTGCACAGGAGAACGGAGCTGGAAAGCAGGTTAGTGGGGTGGGGAGGGAAGGGGGATTTTGCAGTATCCTTCCCCTGGAGAGGGGTGAAAATAGAGATTTTGCAGTATCTTCCCCTGGAGTGGAGAGGAAATAGAGATTTTACAGTATCCTTCCCCTGGAGTGGAGAGGAAATAAGAGATTTTACAGTATCCTTGCCCTGGAGTGGAGAGGGAATGGGGATTTTGCAGTATCCTTCTCCTGGAGTGGGGTGGAAATGGAGATTTTACAGTATCCTTCCCCTGGAATGGGGTGGAAATGGAGATTTTGCAGTATCCTTCCCCTGGAATGGGGAGGAATAGGGATTTTACAGTATCCTTCCCCTGGAATGGGGTGGGAATGGTGATTTTGCAGTATCCTTCCCCTGGAATGGGGAGGGAATGGAGATTTTACAGTATCCTTCCCCTGGAATGGAGATTTTATAGTATCCTTCCCCTGGAATGGGGAAGAATAGGGATTTTACAGTATCCTTCCCCTGGAATGGGGAGGAATAGGGATTTTATAGTATCTTTCCCCTGGAATGGGGAGGAATAGGGTTTTTACAGTATCCTTCCCCTGGAATGGGGTGGGAATGGGGATTTTGCAGTATCCTTCCCCTGGAATGGGGTGGGAATAGTGATTTTGCAGTATCCTTCCCCTGGAATGGGGAGGGAATGGGTGTTTTGCAATATCCTTCTCCTGGCTTGGCAATACCCCTAGATCAGTGAATGGCGCTGTGCCTGGCTGAGAAGGGGGTTTGCCGAGTGGCTCTTTGGGAGCCCACTCGCAAGAGAGCAGCAGCTGCCCAGCAACCCCCCTCTTCAGCTTGGCACAGCCCCGCTCACCAACCTAGCGGTATCCAGAAGGCACCAAGCAACGCAATCACCTTCGCCTCTCCCCCGCCGGTTCCCGTGGCTTGTCATCTTTGTGATACTGCTAGGTTGGTGAATGGCGGAGATGGGGGGTTATCCAGGGGGCTTATTTACGGGAGAGGGCTTATATTTTTGCCCACCAGAAAAATGTGGCATGGGCTTATTATCAGGACATGTCGTATTTTCGGGGAAACACAGTAGGTATCAACCAAGTATCTTCTTAAAATATAAGATGTTCCGAGTAGCGCAGTTTTTTGCAGTTCCGCTGGTGTTATTGCAGGAAGCTGCAATTTTATTTTCTTTATTTATTATTATTATTATTTTGAATGCCTGCTCTGGAATGTGGTCCTCGCCTTCCGACCTGGATCCCGGCTGCAAGATAAGTTGTGCGCCAGGATGTCACGCGATTAAAAAAAAAAAGATAAATAAAAAGTCAGCCAATTCCTCCCCACCACCACCACCACCTTGTTTCATGCGGGGAGCCCAGGATATTGGGGGTATTTCTCCGATTCTTAGTGGTTCGGGCGAGCCGGTAGCGGTGGCTGCTGGAGGCTCCACTCACCACCACCTCCCGACGTAATGCGTGACCTGTGAGCACGCTCACATTTGCAAACCGCTAGCAAAGGTAAGGGAATCCCATCTCTGGCCCGGGAGCAGAGAGGTTTTCCATCGAAGTTTTTAAAAAGTTTAAAAACTCCTTGGCCCCTGTGCAGATGAAAACCAGGGGAGAGGCCGAAAAATCGGCAGGGTTTGCCAGGAAAGAAAAGCATCCAGCTGGCCAAAGGACAGATAGATTTTTTGGAAGCGGTGAAGAGAAACCCATCTTGGCTGAAAAATCAAAATGCAGCCTCAGCCAAATTTGTTGGAATGTTGGATACTTTTCTGCAAAAGTCCTGCTTGTTCTCCCTCTCTCTCTCAATCCATGGAGGTCCCTGTAAGGCGCACACACACACACACACACACACACACACCTCCTGCTCGGGCCCTCTGGGGAACCTCACCCGGCCAAAACTCAAGTCACAAGACCTTATGAAGGAAAATCGGGGCTGGGGAAGATGCACGCATTGTTCCCCAATCCGAAAGGATCATCTTCGGTTTCCTTTCCTCTCCCTTCGTTGGAAAATGACATTTTCCATCCTGGTTTTCTTCTCGCTGGAAAATTATGCTTTTCACGGGGGAGGAAAAAAAAAAGATCATTTTCTTTGATTTTCTGCAGAGGCGACGGAGAGGGGGGGCATGTTCGGTTTAAATGAATTAAACCCAGAGCGGCTCCAAAAATTTTCTGACAGCGAGAGCAATCCACTTAGGGAACAGAGGTTGCCTTCGGAAGTTGTGGGAGCTTCATCCCTGGAGGCTTTCAAGAAGAGATTGGAATTGACATTTGTCAGAAATGGTGTAGGGTCTCCTGCTTGGGCGGGGGTGGGGGTTGGACTAGATGACCTACGAGGTCCCTTCCAATTCTGTTCATCTGTTAAGGTGAATATGTCTAACCCTAGATCATCATCGTCATCTTTTTTGACCCCCTAATGGAATCTGGGCAACTGAATGGAGAGCTCAGTGTTTACTGGCCGGATGCCTTTCATGGTCGCCAATGCGGAGTTTTGTTCAGCTGATATATTCTCAATGTGCCCAGAGAGAGAAATATCTGCCTGTACCTTCGGATCAAACTCACAGCCCTCTGATAATGAGGCGAGAGCTCCGCCTCTAGGCCACCGCACCACTCGTGCCTAACCTTGATACATGTGGGAGCTTCATCCCTGAAGGCTTTCAAGAAGAGATTGGAATCGCCGTTTGTCAGAAATGGTGCAGGGTCTCCTGCTTGGGCGGGGTGGGGGGTTGGACTAGATGACCTACAAGATCCCGTCCAACTCTGTTCATCTGAATCTAGGGTAAAAAAGTAACGGTTCCTCTCGCACATATGTGCTAGTCGTTCCCGACTCTAGGGGGCGGTGCTCATCTCCGTTTCAAAGCCGAAGAGCCAGCGCTGTCCGAAGACGTCTCCGTGGTCATGTGGCTGGCATGACTTAACGCCGAAGGCTCACGAAACGCTGTTCCCTTCCCACCAAAGGCAGTCCCTATTTTTTTCTACTTGCATTTTTCACGTGCTTTCAAACCGCTAGGTTGGCAGAAGCTGGGACAAGGAACGGGAGTTCGCTCTATTACGCGATGCTCTGGATTCGAACCGCCGAACCGCCGACCTTTCTGATTTTCTTAGCCGCTGAGCTAAATGCACTTTCTACCTTAAGCGTCGGCCTCAACTCGGAGGTCCCGAACAGGAGGCCTTGCCAGGCTGCTCCCGTTGAATCCATCCTCGCCGCGGCGCAGCACCATGGGCTTTGTTGCTCCCTCCCTGCCCGCGTCTTTCTCACCCGTCCCTTCTATCTCTGCAATTCCCTTCCTTGTCTCTGCCGCTTGACATCTGGAGCCGAAATGGGCGTTGTTGAGCTTATTGAATGCTACGTCCGCGGGATGCCAAATTTAAAAGTCAGCTTGGCGTCCGAAAGGGAATTTTGCTTCGCTTTCCTCCCCCCCCCCCCCAATCCTGCAGTTTTGGGGAGGTGGAAGAGAGGAAGATCTGCATGGCTGCCCAGCCCTATAGGAACTAGGGGAGAGGGATGGTGGGGAAAAATAATATCTTTGCCCCTTCGCACCCCTCTTCGGGTCCCTCTCAGGTCGTTCCCCGCCTTGCTAATTCCATCTGTGTTTTGAACACCAATTTTTTCTCCCTCCTACAGAAGGAGGCGGGGGGGGGGGGGACTTCTGTAATGGATTCCAGATGTGACCACCGCAAGCGCAGGGATGAGATCAGCCCTGGAGCCTTGGGCCAAGCGCACGAGACCCGCCCGGGATGGCCAAGCTTGGGAGAGCTCTCTTGGTGGGAGAGGGCCTCCACGCGCCCAAGGGCCAGCTCAGCTCTTCTATGGATGATTCTCTCCTCCCCCCTTCCTTCTTCTCCCCCCCCCTCACCCAAATTTCACCCCGGTTGAGCTCCTGGCTGATCTTGACGCAGCTGTTGAGCTGATGACACCACCCCCCTCCGCTCCGCCAGATTATCCCTGAGTCAGTCGAATTGAGCTCGAAATTGCGGTTGCATCAGCAGAGACAGGATTCAGCTGTGCTGTGTATCGTGCGTCCCTCTCTGCAAATCTGCTTATTAAAAAAATTAGATGATGATGAGAGGGAGAGGGGGAGGAGATATAGATTAGATAGATGATAGATAGGTAGGTAGGTAGGTAGGTAGGTAGATAGATAGATAGATAGATATGGATGGACAGACAGACAGACAGATAGACAGACAGATAGATAGATAGATAGATAGATAGATAGATATGGATGGACGGACAGAGATAGATAGATAGATAGATAGATAGATAGATAGATAGATAGATAGATAGATATGGATGGACGGACGGACGGACAGACAGACAGACGATAGATAGATAGATAGATAGATAGATAGATAGATAGATAGATAGATAGATAGATAGATATGGATGGATAGATTGATAGATGATAGATAGGGATGGATGGATGGATGGATGGATGGATGATAGGGATGGATGGATGGATGGGAGGGAGGGAGATGATAGATGAGAGAGAGTTGAATGGATGGCTGGATAGATAGATAGATAATAGACAGACAGAAAGACAGACAGATAGATAGATAGATGATAGATAGGGATGGATGGATGGATGGATGGATAGATAGATAGATAGATAGATAGATAGATAGACACAGATAGAGATAGATAGATAGATAGATAGATAGATAGATAGATAGATAGATAGGGATAGATGGATGGATGGATGGATGGATGGGAGGGAGCGAGGGAGATGATAGATGAGAGAGTTGAATGGATGGATGGATAGATAGATAGATAATAGACAGACAGATAGATGATAGAGATGATATATTGATCTGATATATATATATATAAATAGAGATTAATAATAATTGAGAGATAGATGGTAGATACAGACAGACAGACAGACGTATAGATGAAAGATAAGATTGAGGTGATATATATACATATACATCCACACACACAAACACATATATATATGGAGAGAGAATAATAGATTGATAGCATAGATAGATAAATGGATGGATGGATGGATGGATGGATGGATGGATGGATAATACACAGATGGATAAATGATAGAGATAATTATACACACACACATATACATATATATAGAGAGACAGAGATTAATAGATTGATAGCATAGATAGATAGATAGATAATGGATATAGATAGAGGGAGACGGATCGATAATAGAGATAATGATAGCAGATAGATAGACAAATGATAGACAGACAATTAGATAGATAAGATAGATAGAAAGAAAAAAAGAAAGAGAAAGAAAGAATTCACTTCTAGTTGTTTCCTGGGGGGGAAATTCCCATCGGGTATAATGGGTGCATTTATGGGTCATGAATCATACAAGCGTAATTCCAAGACAAACTATAGCCATAAGTTAAGGACTGTTTGTACCACGCACAACAAAATACTTTTTGAAACTTCAGCTCTTTCCCAAAATGCAGGTTTAAAGATGGTCTGTAATTTCAGTTCCTTGAACCCGTGGAGAAAGTCAAGACTGCATCATCCTGGCCATGTGTAGAGTGCCACGGCGATACAGCTCTCTCCCTCTCCCTCTCTTTCTCTCTCTCTTTTTATCTCTCTTTGTGTGTGTGTTTCTCTCTCTGCCCCTCTCTCTTTGCTTCTCTCTCTCTCTCTCTGTGCCTCTGTGTGTGTGTCTCTCCATCTATATGATATAATCTATCAATAAGCCTCCATTTCTCTATTGCACATGAGATTGGGGGGGGGGGGAGAGAAACACGCAAACAAACACAGAACTTCCCAGAATTGTCATGTCACGTTTTGCAAAGCAAAATACCAGGAAAGTGTTATTCTTTCAAAATAAACATTACACAATAGGATGGAGGAGGGTGGCAATTAACCCACGGGACTGCCATCTCATTCTTACGGAAAAAATAATAACAGACTAGCTGTTTGCCAGACTGGGATCCAGAGTGTTTCAGTTCTAAAGAGCAAGAGAAAGGGGAAGGAGGAAGGCAGGATGCAATGGGGGAGAAGTGAAGGGAAAGGAAGAGGAAAGAGGCAGGGAGGAAAAAAGGAAAGAAAGGAAGAGAAGGGAAAAGAAGGAAAGGAAAGGAAGGAAGAGAACGTGAAAGGGGGGAAGGAAGTAAAGGAGGGAGGGAGGAAAAAGAAAGGAAGAAAGAAGGAAAGGGAAGAAAGAAAAAGAAGGGAAAGAAGAAGGGAGGGCGGGAGGAAAAGGAAAGAAGGGGAAAGGGAGGAAAGGGGGAGGGAGGGAGGAAAAAGGAAAGGAAGGGGAAAGAAGGGAAGAAAAAGAAAAGGAAGAGAAGGGGAAAGAAGGGGTGGGGAGGGGAAGGAAGGAAAGAACGGGAAAGAAAAGGGAAGGAAAAGGGATGAGAAAGAGGGAGGAAAGGAAGGGGAAAGAAGGGAAGGAAAGAGAGAAAAAGGAAGAGAAGGGGAAGGGAGGAAAAGGAAAGAAGGGGAAAGGAGGAAAGGAAGAAGGGGAAAGAAGAGAAGAGGGAGGGAGGAAAAGGAAAGAAAGGGAAAGAAGGAAGGAAAGGAAAAGGGAGGGAGAGCGGAAAGGAAAGGAAGAAGGGAAGGGAGGGAAGGAAGGAAGAGAAAGGGGAAGGAGGGAGGAAAGGAAAAAAAAGAAGGGAAAGGAAGGGAGGAAAAAAGAAAGGAAAGAAGGAAAAAAGAAAAGAAAGGAACAAGAAGAAGGGAATGTGCAACCTTTCTGTACCCTCCATAATTTTGCTTTTTAAGGCCTCCATCTCAACTTTCGATCCAAGCTGTGCCAAGAATATGAGTACGCAACATATTTTGGCCAGGGTAAGCGATCATCTCATCGGTTGTTTTCGGTTGTGGTTTTGTGGAATTTGTGCAGATGCATAAACACCCTGCCTTTATCACTCACCCCCGATTAAACTCAACAACCCCCTCTCACACCTGAGGTCCTCTAAATGTCGGACTACAACACCCATCATTCTGACCGCGGCCACCACTAACAAGGCACCTTTGATGGCCGTCTGATCGATTTTGGATGATGGAGGGCAGTCGGAGGCGATGCTGAAGTATTTTGAGTCCCTCTGAGCGGTGCGGGGGCCTAGGGGTGGAGCTCTCTCACCTCACAATATGGGGGCTGTGCATTCGAACCTAGGTAGAGGCAGATATTTCTCTCTCTCTGGGCACAATGAGAATAGATCAGCTGAACAAAACTCCTCATTGGCAACAGGAAAGGCATCGGGCCAGTAAATACTCAGCTTCATTCAGCTTAATTCAAGGAATTAAAAGGTGATGATAAAACTCTTCCCTCTGCAATCTTTCCCTGGAAAATTGTTTCCTCTGACTTCAGAAGGACGTAGTTAATCATGGACCGACTACCGGCGTTAGTCCTCGACTTATGACTGCAACCGAGGCCAAATTTTACGTTGCCGTGTGAGAGATTTGTTACATGAGCCTTGCCCCGCTTTACGACTCTTCTTGCCACGGTTTTTCAGCAGTTGTGAAACGAATCATGTTCCCCCATTGACTTTGCTTGTCAAAAGGGGATCGTGCCACCCCAGGACACTGCGACCGTCGCAAGTGTGAGTCAGTTGTCAAGCACCCGAATGTAAATCACGTGACCCTGGGGATGCTGAAATGGTCGTTCAGTGTGAAAAGTGGTCACGTAAGTCCCTTTTTTTTCAGTGCCGTCGTAACTTCAAGCGGTCACTAAGCGAACTGTCGTAAGCCGGGGACTGCCTGTAAGTTGAATCCATTTCCGTCCTCACATTTTCAATGTTATAGAGCCGGGATGGTGAATCTATGCCACAGGTGGCACGTGGAATCCTCTCTGCGGCGACACGAGCCATCGGCACAAGGTAACCTCCACCGCACATATGCGCCTCTACTGCCGGCCAGGTAATTTTTGGGTCTCTGCTACGCATGCGCAGGCAGGGTGGGGCGCATGTAGGAGAAGCGTGTGTATGCGCAGGGGTAGCACGGGGTGAGGTGGCGGCATGCTACCCCCCGTTATTCTGTTTTTTGATCCCTGGAGGCTTCAGGGAGGCCTGCTAGGCCCAAAACGCAGGAGGGGGAGCACTCATATGTGGAGGGGCGGGGGGGAGCGCAGGGGGTCCCACGCACATGCACATGGGGGCGGGTGTGCAGGAACACACAAAGGCGCATTGCATTAAGGACAAAAAATGTAGCGATCCCTGTGAAAGACCAATAAGAAGGAGCCACATTTCAGACAGGACTTGAGGTCCATCAGAACACTGCTTTATACAGGAAGTCCTCTACTTACGGCCGCAACATTTGAGCCCAACATTTCTGTCGCTAAGCGAGATGGGTGTTTAATGAATCTTGCCCCTTTTTACGACCTTTCTGGCCACGGTGAATTACGGCCCTTGCTGGTTGTTAAGTGAATCGCTGGCGTGGTTAAGTTAGGAACACCGTTGATAAGTGAATCCGGCTTGTCAGAAGGTCGCCAACGGGACCCCGGGACCGTCATGAATGTGAATCAGATGCCAAGCGTCCGAATTTCGATCACATAACCGACGGCCATAAGTGTGAAAAAAATGGTCCCTTTTTCCTCAGTGCCGTTATAACTTTGAGCTCTTGCAAGTCGAGGATTTTAACTCTGTTATTTTTTTTTCTTTGCCCTCCGAAGAAAAAATAATAATAAATCACACTTTATACTACTTTTAAAAAAGAGGGGGAAATCCAGCATTTATTATTTTTCTTTTTTTTTAAAAAAAATGTAAAAGGGGGAAAATTATTTTTGGCGTTTTTTTTTATAACAAAAAAAAAGTGTTGGTGTTTTTTTTAAAGTAACAAAACAAGTTTCTAAACAACTTAGGCAAGGGCCAAAGCAAAATAAATCTTTTAAAACTTCCAGCGTTTTCAAGTCCATTTCTCCACCCAGAAATGGTTTTGGTGTGTGGTGGGATGTTTTTCTTTTTAAATGATTTATTATTGCTAACGTTAAAAAGGAATAACAGAATGGAAACAGCCTACATTACCGGCTGTTGCCATTTGACATATATTTATATATATATATATTTATATATATTTATATCCCTTTGAAAGAACGGGTGTTTATTATTAATAACAAAATAATAATAACAATAATAAAAAGTAGAACAATAAACAATATTAAACCCACCCCACCCCCAGAAACAATTCGTTCGTTAAACACAGTTTAATTCCGTTTCGAGACCCCTTGGAAAATATTTATATAAATCACCCACCCCCTGCCCTTATTAAAAAAAAAAAAATGTTCTGAGCAGGAATTAAGAGTGGGGAGGGGGGTTATAAGGCACCCAATTCCCGGCCTGCAGGATTTCAACCTCCTATGCCTATTCTAATATCCCAGCATCCCATGAATGTGCTATTTTTAATCCCTTGCATTTTTCATGTTTCTTTTTCTTTAAAAAAAAAATGCATTTTCTATATAATAATTATAATTACATACTTAAAAAAAAAATCAAGACACAGGATCATAAGGCAGTTTGGGGCAGTTCTCTGGTGCAATTTATCTCTCCCGCCCCCCCCATTTTGCAAAAAAACAAACAAACATGCTACGTATGGTTCATTTTCGCATGGATTTTAAATCAGGGTCCCCCAATCGTGGCCACTTTAAGATGGGAGGACTTCAACTCCCAGAATTCCTCAGGCTGTCTGGGAGTTGGGAATCCGTAAGTCTTAAAATAGCTAAGGTTGGGGGCCATTTTAAATGACAAAGCCAGTGGACTTCAACTCCCAGAATTCCTCAGGCCGTCGTGCCGGCTGGGCAACGCTGGGAGTTGGGAATCCGTAAGTCTTAAAATAGGTAAAGTTGGGGGCCATTTTAAATGACAAAGCCAGTGGACTTCAACTCCCAGAATTCCTCAGGCAGCCATGGTGGCTGGGGGAATTCTGGGAGTTGGAGTCCATAAGTCTTAAAAGAGCTAAGGTTGGGGGCCATTTTAAATGACAAAGCCAGTGGACTTCAACTCCCAGAATTCTTCAGGCCGTCGTGCCGGCTGGGCAATGCTGGGAGTTGGGAATCCGTAAGTCTTAAAATAGCTAAGGTTGGGGGCCATTTTAAATGGCAAAGCCAGTGGACTTCAACTCCCAGAATTCCTCAGGCAGCCATGGTGGCTGGGGGAATTCTGGGAGTTGGAGTCCATAAATCTTAAAATAGCGGGGACCCCATTGAATGACAATGTCAGTAGGCCTAACTCACTTGAATCGTCTGGGACTCTGCCGAGTTCAAGCGTTGGTTGGGGCTTTTATCAGCTGAGCTTTTATCTATTGCAGAAGAGTTTCTGGTTAAAGAAAGTACTGAATCCAGAGCAACATTAGATTCTATGTCTCATTCTCAGAAGGTTGATGAAAATCTCAACAAATCCCTCTCTCTCCGCCAAGAAAAAAAGACTCGCATCTCCTCCATGTCCTGCCAGCAAAGTTGCGCGTCCTTTGAAAACGTTCTTGCGCACAAGGCAGAAGAACATCAGATGCCGATGACTTCTGCCTCTGTAAATCAAAAGAGCCCAATAAAATTATTCCTCCGGCACAACATTCCCCTCCGCTTCACTCCCGAGGAAGAAGAGAGCCAGCGGTTAAAGAATAGAAAAAACGACTTGAACAAAAGATGGCTCAACGTGAAGAGAAGAATGAGAAGCTTCGAGAGGAAAAAAAAATGACGGAAGGCAAAATTAAGAAAACGGCAGTGGTTAAGAAGCAGGAAGAACTCGAACGGCCCGGCGGAAGCAAGACGAAGATGCCCGCGAACAGAGAGGACTGCAACTGGAGGAGGAAGAACGTCGGCGTAAGGAATGGATCAGTGGTGGGTTTCAAAAGTTTTGGAACCTACTCTGTGGGCGTGGCCTGCTTTGTGGGAGTGGTTTGCTGGCCATGTGACTGGGTGGGAGTGGCTTGGCAGTCGTGTGACTGGGTGGGAGTGGCTTGGCAGTCATGTGACGGGGTGGGAGTGGCCAAGACGACGCCACTGAATTCTTCGCGCCAATGGATGAACTACAATCGGATTAAAATAAGTACAAAAATAAATAATACTAACTGCAAAAGAAATAAAACAATATTGGACGCAATTGTAGTTGTAAGCTGAGGACTGCGGGTAACAGAAAGGCGTGGCACGACAAAACCGCGCTCGACTAAAGCGCGCTCGACGAAACCGCGTCGCTGACGTCATCAACAGGGCGACAACAGCCAGCGCAGAGAAAGAAGGGCGCTTTAAATAGCGCTTTGAAAGCAAGCCGATTCAACTTAAGGTAAGGGTTAGGTTTAGGGTTAGGTTTAGGGTTAGGGTTAGGGTTAGGGTTAGGTTAAGGGTTAGGTTTAGGATTAGGTTTAGGGGGGTTAGGGTTAGGTTTAGGGGTTAATTTTAGGTTTAGCGTTTACAGCGTGCTTTTTTCTCCGCGCTGTTGTCGCGCTGTGATGACGTCAGCTACGCGGTTTCGTCGAGCGCCCTTTAGTCAAACGCGGTTTTGTGGTGGAACCACAGAAAGGACCTCTGCTTTCAACCAACAATGTATAGTCTCTTCAGGAAGGATGAGAAACAGGAAAGATGTAAACAAACAGGAAAGATGTAGCCTTTCATCCAAGAACTTAGTTCAAGAATGAATGTCATAGGTAGAGTCCTAGAGCAATACAGCTTTCCTTTTTCTGAAATTTAGTTCTCGGTTCCAAAAAACAGGAATATATGGATTAGGTTCAGTACTTAAGTAGGTCCAAGTAGCTATTCAGAGGTTAGTGGTTAGAAGCAATGGTAAAGCAAGATACGGAATTAAAACCAGAAATATTTTGTTGGCTATTTGAAAGGGAGTAGACAAAATTTTTAAACCAAAATTTTGGGCTCAATTGTGATCGTAAGTTCTCTGCCTCTTTCCCTCTCTCTCCCTCCCTTCCTCCTTGTGTCTCTCTCCCCCACTTATTTTCTTTCTTTCCCTTCCTTCCTTCCTTCCTTCCTTCCTGCCTCTCTCTCTCTCTCTTTCTTTCTCTCTCTCATTCATACACACACCATTTCCCTCATGTCTGTCACTGACAGCTCTCAAAAGAAGAGGAAGGACTCCTGCCTTGGGAAGGGGCTGGACTAGATTACATCCATGTTCCCTTGCATTCCTTTATGTTCTCTGTCCCATTTAGTCACAAACCGCCCCATTCACTTTAAAGTTGGTCGCAAACTCCACTCACCCTGCGCGCGCCCTGGTCCCACCCAAGGAGGCGAGCTGTGGGGCGGGGAAAAGGAGGGAGTCTGTGGCTCCACATCTTTCGATCTTCTTCCCCGGGGAGGAGGTGCTGCTGAGGCGGCGCAGAGGTGGTGGTGGGGGAGTTGGGGCGCTGCCTGCAATGCACAGTGAGCCCAGGAGCAACAGCCTGATGTGCGCTCCCGATCCGGCCTGCCTGAGGAACAGGAGGGGAGTTTGGCTGTTGAAAAAGCCTCATGTGGAACTCCTCTCCTATTTCTTCTTTGGCTGCCTGAACAGCCATTCAGAGCGCAAACTCTTGTCTTTCACAGCTGCCTTGTTTCCAATGGGGGGGGGATCCATGGATATGGATGGAAAAGATGGATTTCTCCTCCACCCCCCAAAATTGGAAACGAGGCGGCTGTCAAAGCAAGGGAGCGCACCCCGTGTGGCTTGTTCAAATAGAAGAAGAAGAAACAGGACGGGAGGATTCATTGGACAAGCTAATGGGCGTGCACGGGGAAAACGGACGGTCTTTTGTCCCTTCTGTCTCCCCGTTGCTCAGAAAAGCAACTGCGGGAAGGTCCTTTGGTGGCGGCAGCCATCCTGGAACCTGCCTGCTAGCAAAGGACCTTCTCGAAGTTGCTTTTCTGAGCAACGGGGAGACAGAAGGGACAAAATACCGGCCGGCTGGGACGCTTATACAGGGCCGGCTTACTTCCGGGTCCGGTGACCAACTGGTTCGCAAGAACTGTCGGGGACCGGCAACAACCCACCCCTGGAATTGATGCAGAAAAAAAGAGGACGAACAGGAAAGTGCACGAAAAATCACAGAACAACTCAAGGCTGAACTGGAAAGAGAAAAAGAACTGTCTGCTAAGAGAGAACTGGAGAAGAAGAAAGAGCAGGAAAAGATCCAGGCCCAGGGGAAGCATGAACAGCAAGAAAAAAGAAAAGGCTGCACGCTTCCAGAGAGAGGTTTTGCAAGCAGCTAAAGAAAAAGAGAGGCTCAAGAAAGAAACAGAAGAAAAAGAGCGGAAGTTGGTCAAGAAGAGACCCAAGGTGGAAGAAATCTTTGATAAGATCAAGCCACGTCATTTCAAGCGCACAGTGTGGAATTCCCCACCTTTCCAAGGGGGCAAAACTGTGTCTTCTGCCTTCAAGAGGTTCTGATGCTTGTTCAGTCTAATGTGTGTCTGGTTATGTTTGTCAAAAATGAGTTGCTTTCTAACAGTGTCGTACGCTCTTTTATCTGTATTAATAAATATACACCTATAATGGGGGGGAAAATGACAATGCCAGTGGACTTCAACTCCCAGAATCCCTCAAGACAGCCGTGCTGGCTGGAGAATTCTGGGAGTTGAAGTCCATAAGTCTTAAGGTTGGAGAGTCCCTGTTTTAAGGGACAACTGTAAACACCAGGTTAATATCGTCAGATGGAGAGGTTAACACTTCCAGAAGCGGCCCTGCCAACATCTGGATTTGGTGGGTCAGCCTCATCCCCAGACAGGTGTCCTCCAGGGAAACGGAGGACTCCATCCCCAAATTCTTGGCCAAAATGTCCGACAAGCCTTGAAAAATGAGTCCTAACCTGGGGTGCCCACGGGAGCGGTTCCAAACCAAAAATAATAATCAAGATGGCGGTCAAGGATGGTGGCCATCTTGACTTTTTGAACGACCCTGGAACTTAACCAATGGAAGGCACCCAGATGGGACAACTGGTCTCGGCAAGCATCTCCTGCATAGCCCACATAATCTTGGTCCCTCCCTCCCTCCCTCCCTCCCTCCCTTTCTCTCTCAAACATGCCCCATTTTCCAATATGAACAAGGTACCAATGGTCCACTTCATTACATCATGAGGAAAGCTCGGCTTAACCCCCACCACCCCCTTTCCCACCTGACCAGTTAGGCCCTTTATGATTCTTCGCTACCACCCACCCTCCCCAAGGAAAGTTGACGTTTCCAACCCTAGCGGCCTACCCATTTTTCTCCCTGCTATGTCGGATCGGTAGACACCATCGCCGGTCAGCAGCCATGGTTCTTCCTTTCCTCTCGCCCAATTGGAAGGAGAAGATCCCCTGTGATTCCCTTCTAGATCCATGGGTCTCTAGATATGAGCTCTTATCACCTCTTCGCCCACCAACGAGCCACCACTTGCAACTTCCCTACCCATTGCGGTTTACTGGTTCGGCGAGATGGTTCTCCACCGTTTGCCCTCAGAAGGAAGGACCAGCAAGGTGGCCAGAGAGAGACCTAGAGACCAATTTTTAGATTTGAAATTCCACGGGACGGTCAGGAGGATGAACAGTGTTCGCGGTATGGATTTCAGCCCACCGGTTTTGCAAGCGGGAAGGTCAGGAGAGGTGTCCTTTCTCTAACGAGGTCAACAAATGGGTTGGCCTGGCCATAACCCCCGTAGAGTGGACTCCCTCAACTTTCTGCCTCATCGGATTAATTAAGGGGTGCGCTCAGCACACCTGCTTGGCCAGTGAGGTGAGAACGGATAACAGAAACGCCATTGGAAGGAAAGAGAGGACTGTGGGGAAGACAGGAAGGAAAGAAGGAGGACCATTATCGTCAAGAAAAGCTCTTGGAGAGAGAAAGAGAGAACGTGGCTGATGGCCGGCAAGCAGGCGAGCTGGACAAGATGTCCGACAGAAAACGGGATGGAGAAGCAGGGAGGAATGGAGTGCCAGGAGAACGACGACTCGAAAGGTGGCGACAAAGAGACCGGACCCGAATTGTGACAGGCAGGTACACAGGGTGGAAAGCAGGTGAGACCTGTCCTCCTGAAACATCCCCAAAGGACGGTCACACCTTGTCCAGCAGAGACCGCTGGCAATAGAGTAACCGTTTGGGCGTGCCGTAACGCTTGAAGATCAGAATGGCGACTCCCACGGCGCAGATGGTGAGGAGTAGCAGGACGGGGATCACCACCGCGGCGGCGTTCAGCCCGCCTTCCTCAGCATTGTCCACCTCAATGATGATGACTTCTTCTCCTTCGCGACGGTCATCGGTGGCGCATCCCATCCAGTCTCGCAACACCGACTTGGGGTAGCCCGGTTCGACCTTGAGGTTCTCATTGTTAAACTTCCAGTAACGGTCTCCCTTGTAAAAGTAGGTGAAGGCTAGGGAGGGGAAACAAAGAAGAACAGACACGGGAATGTAAGAACGTGGTAGTACATTAAATGAGAAATTGTTCTGACTCAGCTCCCCAAACATGACCAACCCTCCCCAAACACGACCAACCCTGCGCTGGCAGCCCCGGCAAAAAGCTTCTCCCTCACCGCAGGTTAACAAGTCCGTCCTACAGGGAGATGAATACTGTATTTTTCAGAGCACCATTTTCCCTCAAAAATAGAGGCTGAAAATTTGGGCGTGTCATACACCGAATACAGCACTTTTTGCCTCCTGAAACTCCGCCCCCTTCACCAAAATGGCAGTGCAGAGCCTTTAGGAGGCTTCCAGAAAGCTCCTGCGGGCTGGGGAGGGCAGAAATGAATGAAAAACAGCCTGTTTTTTGCCCTCCCAGCCCCCAGCAGCATTCTATAAGCTTCCTAAAGGCTATCCATGCCCTTTTTTTTGACAAAAACGAGCCAGTTTTCATGAAAAATGGGCCGTTTTTTGCTCGTTTTTACCCCTCCCCAGGAGTACTCTACAAGCCTCCTAAGGACTATTCATGCCGTTTTTTTATTTTTAAAAAAACGGGCCCGTTTTTGTGAAAAACAGGGTATGTTTAGGAGGTTTGCAGAGTGCAAAAACTTTTTTTTATTTTCCTTTTCAAAACCTTGCTGCGTCTTATATTCCGGTGCGTCTTATACTCTGAAAAATACGGTAGTTGTCTGCCACATCTATTCAGCTCCGCCCCCTGCCTTTTATCTCCAGACCTAGGGTGGGGCTTCGCTAGCAGTGGTGGCTTTTCCATTCCGAGGATCAGCCCATAGATTTCCACTGCTCTCCTCTCCTCCTCCTCTCCTCTGCCTTCTGTGCGTCAGGCACTGGACCCAGCTGTTCCTCGTCTTCCTCATCAGCCACCTCTAGACCTGAGGGCTGTTGACTCTCCATCTGAGGGATGACGGACAGCCAGGCTCCACCTCTGTCTCTCTCTCTCTCTCTCTCCCTCTCCACAAGCTCCACTCCCTCTTCCCCCTCAGAGATCTCAGGTTGCCTTGATGCTGGCCCTGACTCCCACAGGCCACAACAGAAATGCTAATGGCCATTTTGAATATGGGATGGTGTGGCCCTTTTATAACTTGTGGGCTTTACAAGTCGAAGTTCACGAGTCATAAAGAGGCCATAGTTCCCCATTGCTGCTTTAAATTTCAGATTTGTGATGAGAATTATGGGAATCAAACACAGGCAGTCCTCAACTTACAACCTCTCATCTAATGACTGTTCGAAGTAAAGACAACACTGAAAAAAAGTGATTTAGGCATGTGTGCGCTGGCCAGCCTTTTTTTTGAGGCCATTTTTTGCTCTCCCCAGACTCCAGGGGCTTTATAGGAGCCTGGGGAGGGTGAAAACATCCTCCCCCCCCCCCCGTGGCTCTCGGGAGGCTTCAGGAGCTTCTCTGAAGCCTTCGGAGCACCAAAAAAATGGCCCTACGGGCAAACCGGAAGTTCAGGAACGGTGACTTCCGGTTTGCTCATAGGATTGTTTGCTCGTAGGGTGGTTTTTCATCCTCCAGAGCCTTCAGGAAAGCCTCCTCAAGGTCCCTGAAGGCTCCGGAGGACTAAAAGCGGCCCTACGAGCAAGCCGGAAGTCCATTCCTGAACTTTCGGTTTGCCCATATGGCTGGGTTTTTGCGCTCCGGAGGCTTCAGGGAAGGTTCAAGGTTCAAGGTTCATTTTATTTATATGCCGCCCTATTCCCGGCAGGACTCAGGGCAGCGCACAAACCCAAGGGAGGGGAAGGGAAACACAAGAACTACAACAAAAAATACAAGGGAATTTAAAACAAACAACAGCCACACAATTCGAGAGGGGAAAGGAACTCATCGACCCCAGGCCTGCCGACACAGCCAGGTTTTAACGGCTTTTCGGAAGGCCTGGAGAGAGGTGAGGGTCCGAATCTCTGCGGGGAGCTCGTTCCAAAGGGCCAGAGCTGCCACAGAGAAGGCCCTCCCCCGGGTAGTAGCCAGATGACATTGGCCAGTAGACGGAACCCGGAGGAGGCCTAATCTGTGTGATCTAATGGGTCTCCTGAAGCCTCCAGTGGGCCTCCAGGGGGGCTGTTTTCACCCTCCCCAGGCTCCAATAAAGTCTCCAGAGCCTGGGGAGGGCGAAAAAATCATGCAAAAAATGGAAGGGAGCACTGGTCATGCACGCATGCATGTATGTGTGCTGGGGGTCGCGCATTGCATTATGGGTGTGGCACACCCACGCGTGACCCCCACTGCGCTCCCCACCCTTTTGGCACGCGAGCCAAAAAAGATTCGCCATCAATGGATTAGGGGGTTGTTAAAAGATTATGATGAATTCAGTTAAACTTAAAAAATCATCCTGCTTCGTTCCTATCAGTTATTCTGAATGCTCGAAATAAATCTGGGCACCTCATTTGCATCTCATGGATGAAATCGGCCCGGGATATATTTTGGCTGGACAAAAAAGGAAGAATGCATCGTTTGAATGCATATGTTAAGCAATTCTGATCCTACTTAAGCAGGACTTCCAAATTTGGATGAGAAAGAAGGACCCCTTCTCCCCAATAAGGAAAATGATTAAGATAAACCACAATCCGTCCATTGTATGAATAATCATTACTAACAAGAGATCGGTGAATCATTTTAGGAAGACGCATTAACAGACGCTAGAAATTTTTCGGCAGGGTGGAAATGATTGTTAGCTACTCATCTGCGTCTCCTGATCGGTAAATATGAACCGTAGAGGAATAAAATATGAGTTTGAGGCTCTTAAAAGCATCTTTGGCGAACGCCCGTTTGATCTCCGCAGAAAAAAGCAAATTTACAGGAAGCCATTCGATGCCGTTGCTTTGATTTACCACCATTCAAAGGCAAAACGGAATCCAATTGAATTGTATTTTAAATCCATTTCGATTTTCCTCTGGGTTCTGCTCATTTCTGAAGGGGGCCTTCTTCCCCTGACCCATCACACCAGTTAGAAACCATGGCTTGAAAACCGAAATGAACTGGAAGTGGTGAATTCAAACTATAAAGCGGGAAGCCGAGGCTAAAGGTCAGAGTTTCCCGATAATACAAGCTGTTAAGACAGTGCAACAACTTGCCACATTCAATTATTGTCAACTTGCAAAGCATCCCTGACTTGCTCTCGAGTTGCCATAGGCAGCCAGAACACGGCAGCCAGAAACAGAAGGACATTCCACGCATATCTTTTTATTCTCAAGGCTGTCTCTCAGGTTACCCGCAGCAGCCGGAGGGGGAGTGATCTCTATAGCCCGGGAAAGTGCTCCCGTTGGAGAATATGATTTATGACACACCTTGGGGGTGAGGGGGGAAACAGGGTCATAACTGGGTCGTAAATTTCGTGGGGTCAGAGCTAGCTTCAGTTGGGTACATGCCGACATGTTGCTCCTAATAAATAACTGGATCTCATTTGAAGCTCGGCTCGAGACACATGGTTTAATTAGGGCATCCCTTGGAGCCCTGACAATTATGGGTTCACCATCTCTTCAAACAGAGGCAGTGAAGCTGCACCGCCCAAGGATTTCAACTAGATGATCTCTAAAGCGCCTTCTAATTCAAAGGTCCTAGAAAAAAACCATGTCGCTGTTTTAAGGGATTTTTCAAAGTTATTTGGCTTCCTAACAGGAAGGATAAGCAAGAAATACCTTCTGCAATTAAAAGGGGAACTATTGCTGAACTAGAAACACAAAATTAAAATCGGGCCTTGGAGAAGACATTCCCTTGCAGTCAAACCTACTTCCCAGGGATGCCATAGGGATTCTTCACGGCAGGCTAAATTGGTTCTCACGTGGAATAATCCCAGGGATTAAAACCAATCTACCCTTCCTTCAAAAGGGTGTGGTGGCTCAGTAGCTAAGACGCTGAACTTGTCGTTCAGAAAGGTCGGCAGTTCGGCGGTTCGAATCCCTAGCACCACATAACGGAGTGAGCGCCCATTACTTGTCCCAACTTCTGCTAACCTAGCATTTCGAAAGCAGGTAAAAAATGCAAGTAGAAAAATAGGAACCACCTTTGGTGGGAAGGTAACAGCGTTCCATGCTCCTTCGGCATTTAGTCATGCTGGTCACATGACCACGGAGATGTCTCCGGACAGCACTGGCTCTTCGGCTTTGAAACGGAGATGAGCACTGCCCCCTAGAGTCGGGAACAACTAGCACATATGTGCGAGGGGAACCTTTACCTTTTACCCTACCTTCAGGGCCTCGTTATTTCTCAACTTCATCCATTTTTAAGATGCATGAACTTCAACTTGCGCTCTACATGGGGCTGCCCCTAAAGAGTGTTCGGAGACTACAATTGGTCCAGAATGCAGCTGTGCGAGCGATACTGGGTGTACCTAGGTGCACCCATGTTACACCTATCCTCCGCGAGCTGCACTGGCTTCCCATCGGTCTCCGAACATGCTTCAAGGTGCTAGTTATTACCTATAAAGCCCTACATGGCCTAGGACCTGGATATCTCCGTGACCGCCTCCTGCAACATATCTCCCAGCGCCCAATAAGATCGCACAGGGCGGGCCTTCTCCGGGTACCATCAGCCACACAATGCCGTCTGGCGGCTCCCCGGGGGAGAGCCTTCTCTGTTGCAGCCCCGGCCCTTTGGAATGAGCTACCCCCTGAGATCCGGACCCTCCCCACTCTCCTGGCCTTCCGTAAGTCCGTTAAGACCTGGCTGTTTCCGCAGGCCTGGGGCTGTTGAGCTTGACTGAACTCCAGCCCCATTATAACTGAGTGCATGTTGTGTGTTTTTTTCCTGTTTTAAATTGTACTGTTTTGTGTTTTTAATCTTTTTAATCTTATAATTGTTTTTATGTAAGCCGCCCAGAGTCCTTCGGGATTGGGCGGCATACAAATCTATTAAAATTCAAAATTCAAATTCAAAACTCCCAGAATTCTGAAACACCCAATAATCAACCTTCCCAAGTAGCCATATTGTGTTGTCCAACACATGCTCTCATCATGTCTATGAAGATTCACAGGTCATGGTCATCCCAAAAGTGCTTTTTTCCAACCGGACTTGGTTTTTTCCTTGAAGACATTTAAATCGCTTCTCATCCTAAGAAGCTTCTTCGTTTCTGACTGAATAGTCGCTAGCACTTTTTTCGGAGAGTCGTTGAGGCCGCTTGGAGGTGTATCGCTGCTGTTCTGACTGAGGCTTCCCAAGAGCATGAAACAAACTCCTCATCCTGGTAAAAAACCCTTTTATTAATTTGCAGTGAATTCTGCTCATTCACAGCCGGCAAAGTCTTTCAAAGGAGGATTTACGGTCACAGACCTTATCTGGCTTGGAGAGCTGACAGGCCAATATCGGCAGAACTTGGCAAGCAGTCTCCGAGAGTCACTAACCAATTAAGCGAACTAATTGTCTCCAGCAAACTCCACTCCCCTTTCGCTCCTCTTTTATTTCCTCTGGGTGGAGCCATTCATCATTTGGCCTTACTCCCAAGTCGACCCCTGTTCTTTAGCTGTTTCCTTCGTCTGGCAACTCTGCGCATGCGCATACTGGGAACAGGCTCCAGCTGTTCCTCTGTCTCACTGACGTCTGACTCTGAAGGCAGCTGATAACTGGCATACGGCCCTGGCCTCCTCTCTGCCTCCGACACAGAGCCCTCATCAGAGCCTTCCCCTGACTCCAGGACCAGCCCATGTCCCCCCCCCCCAACGTCCCCATTGTCCAAATCTGCTGCCAGCTCCGCTGGTGGGCCACAACAAGTGCCCTCCGGGTCACCTGAATAGTTCTACACCTGTTTGCACTACTCAGGTAACCCTGAGGGCATGGGTACACCTTCAAGTGGCTTCAACGACTCTCAGAGAGAGTACTAATGATCAGATGACTTCAAGGAATATAAATCCTTCTACCTTCCACCATTCAGTCAGAAGTATCTTGGATGAGAAGCGAAACGTTTTCAAGGAGAAAGAAAGTCCAGTTGCCTTTGGAAAAAGCAGCTTTGGGACATGTTCAAATCATCCATCCAAGATGGTGGATGGGAGTTTTTTACTTTCAACAGTAGGGGGCCACTTTGCAAAAAAAAATATAGTAGATAGTGGGAACGCTTTCGATGGTAGAAAACAAGTTTCTTTTTGAGCGCTCTTACGAAGGGATCTTAATTTTCTCCACATTCTTTCTTTTATCTATCTTACCTTCGTCACTGCCCATAAATGCGCCTCGGGGTGAGTCGGGAATTCCCCCCCAAACATCAATGTTCTTAGGGTAATCCGCGTCGACAGATCGGGTCTCCTCATTGAAGCGATAATACCTGCGTTGCGAAAAGAGAACGTGTAAAGTTTCCTAACGACCGAGCCAATGTTTTGATACAAAAACCAGTGATTTATTAACAGCTTCATGAGGCATTATTCATTAGGCAAGATTTATCCGCAGCCATTTCTTTGCTTCGTTTATCTGGTTCTGAACTTTGCCCCTATTCCTTTCCTCCCCTCAGTCTGTGTCATAAATCACGTTCACCAATAGATACACCCATCTCAAACCAGCTACTGTAATCTGAGATCCGGCTCCGCCGACGGTCAACATGGAGAGTTGACAGAATGTTGAGATCAGAAGTGGATTTAGCCGGTTCGGATCAGTTCACCCGAACCGGTTGCGGCGACCTGCAGGTGGGCCTGCCCACCCACCTTGGCTCCAAAACGTCCTATTAAGCCCCATTTTCGACGCTACACATATGCGTGCACACCACACATGTGAGCAAAGTGCCTGCGTGGAAGGCCGCACATATGTGTGGAAGGGGAACACGCTCACATTTGCGAAACGGTGGTAAACCTATGTGAATCTCACCACTGGTTGAGATCCATTCACCGAAAAAGAGGCCAATTTAAGGAGTGGGTTGGACTAGAAGACCTCGAGGGTCCCATCCGACTCTTACAAGTCTACGATGGGAACTAGGTACGAAATTGACACCTGCTTCATCAAAACCTTCAGGAAGGCTGCAATGTCAATTGCTAAATCTGTTGCGACTTCTAACACACAAAGTGTTCTGACCTAGGCTCCCCCAGTAACACGAAGCCAAGTCCTCGTCCCAATAAACCCCTTTTATTTAATTTACAGTGAATTCCTCTCCAGCAAGGTCTTTCCTCTCCCACAGTCTTTCAAGATAGTTCACAATTACTGACCTTTATCAGGCTTGGAGAGTGGCCAGGCCGATATCTTTCAGACGCACCAATACTTGGCAAGAATGCAGGAATGAACTAAATTGTCTCCTGCAAACTCCACTCCCCTTTCCTTTCTCTTTTATTCCCTATGGGAGGGGCCATTCACCGTCCACCTGTGGCGTTACTCCCAAGTCAACCCTTGTTCCTTAGCTGTTCCCTTCTCCTGGCAACTCCACGCATGTGCACAGCGGGAACAGGCTCCAATTGTTCATCTGCCTCACTGATGTCTGACTCCGAAGGCAGCTGATAACAGGGGTTCCACCACAAAACCGCGTTCAACTAAAGCGCGCTCGACGAAACCGCGTAGCTGACATCATCACAGGGCAACAACAGCGTGGAGACAGAAGCACGCTGTAAACGCTAAACCTAAAATAACCCCTAAACCTAATCCTAAACCTAACCCTAAACCTAACCGTTAACCTAACCCTAAACCTAATCCTAACCCTTAACCTAACCCTAAACCTAACCCTAACCCTTAACCTAACCCTAACCCTAACCCTAACCCTAACCCTAACCCTTACCTTAACTTGAATTGGCTTGCTTTCAAAACGCTATTTAAAGCGCCCTTCTTTCTCCGCGCTCGCTGTTGTCGCCCTGTTGATGATGTCAGCGACGCGCTTTAATCGGGCGCGCTTTAGTCGAGCGCGGTTTTGTCGTGCCACAGATAACTGGCATACCGCTCTGGCCCCATCTCTCCTTTCAATGCAGAGCCCTCATCAGAGCCTTTCCCAGACTCCAGGAATGGCCATGTTCCTCCCCAACCTCCTCTCCTCACTGTCCGAATCTGCTGCCAGCTTCTCTGGCGGGCCACAACACAAAAGTCAAATGGGGAGGGTAGATTCATTTATCCCAAAGATGTTTTTTTTTTTAGATTCTAGCTTCATTCAACAGCTAACAATGGCAATGATTCCCTTTAACAATGGTGGCAAGAAAGGTCGTAAAATGGAGCAAACCGTCTCGCTGTACAACCATCTCGCCGAGTCACAGAAATTCTAAGTCTCAATTACGGTTGTAAATCGAGGACTACCCGCATTAACACACTGGGATAATCCCTGATCCAGCTAAACAGAAGCAATGATGAGGAATATTTGAGCAACTCACTTGTTTCCTCGGAAAAAGTACGTTTTCCCACTCGGCATCCAGAAAAGGGCAGCGTCGATCCGATCTGTGGGGAGCCTCCTTCCTAACTCCTTGATATGTTTCGGGTATCCCGGCTCCAAGTTGGCTTCGTTGAAAACCCAATGTTTGTCTCCTGCAAGGAGAAGACGGTCAACCAGCCACGCTAAGTACCGTATCTTTCGGAATATAAGACGCACCTTTTTCCCCTCAAAAAAGAGGCTAGAAATCTGGGTGCGTCTTATACACTGAATACAGCATATTTCGCCTCTTGAAATCCTGCCCCCTTCACCAAAATGACCGCGCATAGCCTTTAGGAGAGAGCTCCTGGGGGCTGGGGAGGGCAGAAATGAGCAAAAAATGGGCTGCTTTTTGCTCAATTTTGGCCCCCCAGCCCCGAGGAGCACTCTAAAAGCCTCTTAAAGGCTATTAATGCCCGTTTCTTGCTCGTTTTTGATCTCCCCCCCCCCAGGAACACTCTATAACAGTGTTTCTTGACCTTAGCGACTTTAAGTCCTATGGACTTCAACTCCCAGAACCCCCCAGCCAGCAGAGCTGGCTGGGGAATTCTGGGAGTTGAAGTCCACAGGACTTAAAGTCGCCAAGGTTGAGAAACACTGCTCTATAAGCCTCCTAAAGGCTATTTGGGAAAAAAGGGCCCATTTTCGCAGAAAATTTGCCTCTTCAAAACCTTGGTGCATCTTATACTCCGGTGCGTCTTATACTCTGAAAAATATGGTATCTCTGGTCTTTTTTTGAGAAGCATTCGAAGATGTTGGGCTTCTCTAGTCTAGTGAAAAGAAGGTGTAGGGTTGACATGATAGCAACATTCTGGTATTTGAGGGGCTGCCCCGAGGAGGAGGTGGGTCAACCTGTTCACCAAAGCACCGGAAGGCAAGACAAGAAGCAACGGATGGAAACTAATCAAAGAGAGAAACAATGTGGAATTAAGGAGAAACTTCTTGGCAATGAGGACAATTAACCAGTGGGACAGCTTGCCTTTAGAAATTGTGGGTGTTCCATTACTGGAGGTTTTTTAAAAAGGAGATGGGCAGTTACACTAAAATTCACATTTTAGGCTTGATTTGCAAAAACCGTGTAGGACAGGACTCACCAACCTTTCGGACACTCAATTCGTAATTTAAAATCCGGTGGATCACTAATATGAATTAGTGACGGGATGGGGGTCCTTCAGGCACTTAGCTTGGCCGCCTATTAGCGGAGGGAAACGCCCAGGATCAACCTTACGTTTGCTGGGAAGCTCAAAACACGGCCAAGAATGACTGTCTTGTAATCAGCTTGGGCGCTAGATCGGCCTCCTACAAACTCTGTCTTTTGAGGAGCCCAGCCGAAGTTTCGCACACCGCTCATTGAAGCGCCTGGACTCCAAGGGAGGGAGGGAGGGAAGCGCTTCAGCTACTAAACAGGCAGCCGAGCTAAATGCCTGAAGGACCCCATCCCATCAGCGAGCAGAAAGTAATTGTTTCGGCGGGCCATATCCGTAGTTCGAGGATCCCAGATTTAGCGCAATATAAAAAATGCCAAGATTTTTTCTGCGGGCCACCAAAATTTTCTCATGGACCACACCTTGCTACCCGCTGATGTAGAGAAAGCGATTTAAATTTGTGCTTCCACTCTCTGTAATCTTGCTGGCTCCTCTTGGTCAAAATTCGAGCCCTTCAGATCCAAAACACTAACCTTTGAAAAAGACGAATTTCCCATCTTTCCTCTCGTAGGCCGTGTTGATCGAGGCAGGAAGACCGACCCAGAACTGTCCGATCGGGAGGGGATATCCGTCGATCACACGGTTGTTACGTACTCGCCAAAACCATTTATCCTGGGAAAATGTGAAATTTTCACTTCCATCAGTCAAGTGACGGGAATGAAAAGAGACATCCGCAGGGATCATTTCCGTGGGAAATTCAAATCTAGGCATCTTCATGTATAAAAACCAGAGGTGGTTCGAACCGGTACATTCCGGTATGTACTGGTACGCTCCGGAATGTACCGGTACGGTCTGGTACGTACCGGAGTATGTCTCTTTTTGAGTAGGTAGTAACTTGGCCACCAATGCCTTCAAACTAATTCTATCTTGCTTTGTTTTACTTGCACAGAAGCAATTTTTCCACTACTGCGCATGCACGCAGAGTGTGCATCAAGGGCGCGCGTGAAGAACCCGCGCACCCAAAGTGCGTCCGAAAGCAAAGCGGCAATAAAAGAATCCGGAACGTACCCCTGATAAAAACCATTAAATACAGAGAACATAAATTAGTGTTTAGGTGCTTGGTAGTAACACGTAACAAAGGACCATCATTCCAGGCTCAATTATGGTTATAAATCTAATCTACCTGAAATCCAGATGAAGTTGAAAGCAATCTTTTCTAACAGGGTATTTGTTCTGACTTAGGCTTCCCAAGATCATGAAGCAGACTCCTCGTCCCGATAAAACCTCTTTTAATTAGGTTAAAGGGAATTCCTCTCCAGCAAAGTCCCGGCAAACAGTCTTTCATGAGATTTCACAACTAAAGACCATTATCAGGCTCGGAGAGATGCCGGGGCGATATCTTCCAAACGCCACGCTGTGGCAGCAATTCCTTGGCAAGAAGTCAGGAACAGATCTTCCCCTTAACTGTCTCCTGCAAACTCCCCTCCCCTTCTCTTCTCTTCATTCCCTATGGGAGGGGCCATTCACCGTCCACCTCTGCCTTTACTCCTGAGTCAACCCATGTTCCTTAGCTGTTCCCTTCTCCTGACAGCTCTGTGTATGCGTACACTGGGAACAGGCTCCAGTTGTTCTTCTGCCTCACTGATCTCCAACTCCAAAGGCAGCTGATGGGGCCCTGGCTACCAGGCCGAGATCTGCAAAACTTGGCAAGGAGTCTTGGAGAGTCATGAACCAATTAGCAAACTAATGGTCTCCTGCAAACTCCACTCCCCTTTTGCTCCTCTTTTATTTCCTCTGGGAGGGGCCATTCACTGTCCATCTATGGCCTTAATTCCAAGTCAACCCTAGTTCCTTAGCTGTTCCCTTCTCCTGGCAGCTCTGCGCATGCGCACACTGGGAACAGGCTCCAGTTGTTCTTCTGCCTCACTGATCTCCGACTCCAAAGGCAGCTGATAACTGTCAGACAGCCCTGGCCCCATTTCTGCCTCCAATGCAGAGCCCTCCCCAGAGTCTTCCCCAGACTCTAGGACTGGCCCATGTTCCACCACACCTCCTCACTGTCTGTGAGGACCACAACTGTACTCAGAAACTCATCAGTGGTTAATTTCATGGAAATGTGGCAGGGATGGGTTTCAACCGGTTCTCGGCAGTCCCTGCGAACCGGTTGGTCGGCGAACCCGGAAGTAAGTAACTTCCGGGAACGGCAAAGGGCGCACCCGCCCGCCCATGCTCCTTACCCGGTTTTGATGAGTTCTGCGCTTCCACGCATGCACAGGATGCATACAGCGCCTGCGCGATCCTCCAGGAGCAGCTGGAGCGTCGCGCAGACGTTAGTATGCATGTGTGCACCGGTTGGAACGAGGAGAGAAACCCACCCCTGAAATGTGGGTTGGGTTTCTGGCAATATATATATATTTCAAACTCAGGATTCAGGTTGTAGAATTCTGCCCCATGCAGAATGATGGAATTGGTTCCAAATCCAAAACATGCACCTCCCAACCACCCGCAAGCCTTCCTCTCTGTTCTACGATGCCAAATCTCTCACCTTGAAAACAAACATCTCGCCCCGGAGTACCGCAATGGTGTCAAACCGTCCGTCGCAGATGTTGGGGCCATATGTCGGGTTCTTGGGGGGCCTGTGAGGATTTCTGGGTTTGGGAGTCGTCCGAGGGATGGGGGGAAGTTTAGTGGGATGGCCACCTTCCGATCCTGAAGGAAAATGAAAGGAAAAGTTGGTCTGAAGCTCCACCTGAATTCCAAAATCTAAGATGGCTGATGGGGGGGAAAGAAGCTTCTCTAACTGGTTTTCCTCCCCAGGGACAATCTCCTATCTCCACAACCACCAGCTGAGGATGACGGGAGTTGAACCCAACTCAGGATGGGTTCTGGACAGAGGTGGTATTCAGCCAGTTCGTACCGGTTCATACTGGTTCACTCGAACCGGTAGTGGAAATCGCCCATCCGCTTCGGTTCTATGCCATCCTATGTAGGCACGTTTTCAAGTTGCGCACATGTGTACAAGCCACACGTGCGAGCAAAGCACATGCATGGAAGGTGGTATGAATGTGAGGCCACGCATGCGCACATTTGCAAACCGGTAGGGAAAGTAAGTGAATACCACCCCTGGTTCTGGAGTGACACCCACGTTACACCTATCCTCCGCGAGCTGCACTGGTTACCGATCAGTCTCCGGATACGCTTCAAGGTGCTAGTCGTAACTTATAAAGCCCTTCATGGTATTGGATCTGGGTACTTGAGAGACCGCCTGCTGCCAATTACCTCCCACAGACCCATTAGATCTCACAGGGTTGGCCTCCTCCGGGTGCCATCTACCAGCCAATGCCACCTGGCTACTACCCGGGGGAGGGCCTTCTCTGTGGCAGCTCCGGCCCTCTGGAATGAACTCCCCGCAGGGATTCGGACCCTCACCTCTCTCCAGGCCTTCCGAAAAGCCGTCAAAACCTGGCTTTGCCGGCAGGCCTGGGGGTGATGAGTTCCCTCCCCTCTCGACATGTATGGTTGTGCGACTGTTGTCTACTTTTATTATTTGTATTTTGTCTTTTTATGTTCCCCTTTTTTTCCCCCTTGAATTGTTCGCCGCCCTGAGTCCTCCCGGAGAAGGGCGGCATACAAATAATAAAATAAAAATAAAAAAATAAAAAAAGAACACTTCTCTAGAAGTTGAGGAACCACAACTAAGAATGGTCAAAGCGGCCTCTATTAAGGAGTGATAGAGGTCGCTTCTGGACGTCCTTGAATTGACGAAGAACAAAAAGCTATGTTTGAAATGGTGTTTGAGGAAGAAGAGAGAAAAATTCACAGAGGATCTACCGTGTTTCCCCGTGTTTCTTATTTTATTTTGACCCCCGAAGTAAGTGCTTGGCCTTATTTTCTGGGGAGGGAGGTCATTATTTTTGAGGTGTGCAAGAGATCCCTTAACCTCGGCCCTTGGCCCGTGGATCAGCTGATCAAGAGAGGACCAGAAGTTCTGTCTCTGTTTCTGGCACACTCTTGCCAGCCCTAGCATCACTGGGCCTGCCGTTCTTTTTACTAAGAGTTAGGTAGCTAGGGTTTGCGAGAGCGGCCTTCGCGAGGCCATTCTGCGTGGATGGCAGGTGCATGCGGGGGGCGGGCATGTTTCCCCCCAGGAAATGGGAGGGACTGACTACGCATGCTTTTAAATATTTTACGGGAGGGCTTATTTTAGCGTATGCGCTCAAAACCTTGATCGGGCTTATTATCCGGAGAGGTCTTATTTTCGGGAAAACAGAATAGTGAAGGTTCGGTGGCAAGCAAATTTCAGGGTTATTTCCTTTTTCTTTTTCTGATTTCATACCCCTGGTTTCTTTTTCTTTTTTTTTAATCCTAAGCTCTATAGAGCACTGCTTCTCTCCAAAAGAATATCACGATGGTTACCTGCGTATGAATCTATTCCCCACCAACTGGGTGATCTTTTTAGTAGCAATAGCAGTTAGACTTATATACCGCTTCATAGGGCTTTCAGCCCTCTCTCAGCGGTTTACAGAGTCAGCATATTGCCCGCAACACCAATCCAGGTCCTCATTTTACCCACCTCGGAAGGATGGAAGGCTGAGTCAACCCTGAGCCGGTGAGATTTGAACAGACAAACTGCAGAACTGCAGTCAGCTGAAGTAGCCTGCAGTGCTGCATTTAACCACTGTGCCACCTCGGCTCTTTTTTTTATTCACACCTGGTCAACGGGTAACATATAGGGGTGGGCTGCTAGGAGTTCGCACCCGTAGCTAACCTCATGGCTGGTTCAGAGAATCTCCAAATCCCACCTCTGGCTGGCCCCGCCCAACCCTGGATGGCCCACACCCATAATGCAATGCACGTGCGACATCCTTCCCCCAGCGCTCCCCCTGTGCATGCAGCCTCCTCCTTCTTTGCCATTTGGGGCCTAGCAAGCCTCCCTGAAGCCTCCTGGGAGCAAACACGGGGTTGCATGGGGGCCCCGCCCACCCCGTGCGTGCACTCGTGACCCGCCCACCCACCAATATTGAGCACGTGTCTCCCGCATGTGCAACAGAGACCCGAAAATCAGCTGGCTGGCGGGAGGCACGTGCGCATGTGTGGCGATGAACTGGGACGACAGTTCGCCTACCCACATAGCGGGGCACATGTGCCATATGTTCGCCATCACGGGTATAGGGTTTCCTGCCTGAGCAAAGGGTTAGAGTACTACTCAGTTATTCTGTTATACCATAGAGCTGTTGTATCCCCCGCCGGTCATCTTCTGGCAGCTCGAAGTTCTCCGTGTCCATCCACTGGTAGAAAGGAGCCATGATGGCAGAAGGGTCGTTCGAGTGCTCCAACCCTAGTGCGTGACCCAACTCATGGACGGCGACCAGGAAGATGTCATTTCCTGAAAGGCAGAGGGCAGGAAATGAACTGGGGGCACCAAGGATGCTGTTGAAAATCCCTACCTCATCCTTCAGCTGTTGCAACTTCCCTTGACCGCAGAAAAGAGAGGAACCGCAGAAGAGAGAGAGATTGCTTCACAGCAAAAATAAGGATTATGTAGCTCAGGGACGTGGAGGTTGGTGTTGTGGCCTGCCAGCAGAACTGGCAGCAGATTGATGGATTTTTGGATGGATTTTCCTTTCCAACAGGGGTTTTCAAAACATCCTGCCTTGAATGGACGTCTGCCGGCAGTATTTGCTTTGCTTATGAATAGAGCCATCTAAATGTTGTGGCCCACCAGCGGCCAGCTAAGCTGGCAGCAAATTCAGACAGTGAGGCAGTTGGGGGGGAACCTGGGCCAGCCCTGGAGCTTGGGGAAGGCTCTGATGAGGGCTCTGCATCAGAGGCAGAGATGGGGCCAGGGACATCTGACAGTTATCAGCTGCCTTCGGAGTCGGAGATAAGGGGGCAGAAGAATAGCTAGAGCCTGTTCCCAGTGTGCGCATGCACAGAGCTGCCAGGAGAAGGGAACAGCTAAGGAACTAGGGTTGATTTGGGATTAAGGCCATAGATGGACAGTGAATGGCCCCTCCCAGAGGAAATAAAAGAGGAGCGAAAGGGGAGTGGAGTTTGCAGGAGACCATTAGTTTGCTAATTGGTTCATGACTCTCCAAGACTCCTTGCCAAGTTTTGCAGATATCGGCCTGGCAGCTCTCCAAGCCAGATAAGGTCTTCCTTTGAAAGACTTTAACAGGTGTAAATGAGCAGAATTTACAGTAAATTAATAAAAGGGGTTTTTGCCGGGACAGGAAAAACAGAGGGTGCCTCTTCTACGGGCATCCCCATTTCTGCCCCCAAAGAGTTTTCACAACAGGGGAGGCCGAAGGGGAACTAAGAATGCAATCGAGGAAGTCTAGAGAAGTGGAAAAGAGAAGTCACGTTCTGCCGGGTCCCGAGCGAGTGAGTAGCGCAGATGGGATTAACCATGGATGGATCACCATCTGTGAGTCACTTGGACAATCTGTCTGGCTTCCCGGTTCCTCCCAGGGTCACTGTCTCTATCCCCTCCTCCATCAAAAGTTGTCCCATAATCCCAGCCTCTCACCGCTGAGGTCATCATTGCGAGAGGTCCAGGGCTCGGCCGCGTCAAAGTGAGTGTCGCCACCGATGTGGGGCCCCGGGAAGTAGGCATGGGCCAAGAAGCCGCCTTCACCATCGAACGGGGTGCTATCACCATGGAAGCCATCGGCGAAGAAGATCATGATGTCCGCCTGCGTTTCACGGCCCTCCCGCACGGACGAGTAAGGCACCTCGCGGAAACGCAGCGGCGTCACCGATTGCCAGACGCGGAAGGCCCGTCGGATCGCGGCAAAGGTGGCCTGTTCGCCAACCTTGGGGGTATAGTTCTGGATGCTACAATAGAGGCGAAAAATATATGAGGTTCTAGAGTCTTACAGTCCTACATTTCTAACCAGGATCTACAAACTGGATTTGCTTCCCGCAACACCGTTTTGTTGTCCTTAACGGAAAGACCAGAGGTGGGTTTCACATAATGTTACCACCGGTTCTCCGCGCACCGAAACTGGTGAGCGCATGTGCAGGCTCCATGAGTGTGTGCGGCTTCCGCGTGTGCGCTTTGCTTACGCGCACTGCTTGCACGCATGAATACACGAATACTGGTTCATCCTGAATGTTATCTAGGTGTCTCGCAAATTCAGCTTCCAGAGTTGTCAACTAGCGCCCCATAAATTCATAGAAAGAAAGGGGTTTTAGAGATCCTCTAGTCTAACCCCCTGCTCAAGGCAGAAATCCATGCTTCTGAAGTTGTGGCTGCACCACAGCCGAAGGACCTCAGGTTAGCAAACTGCTGTGATGTGTTGGCTAGATTAACCTGCTCACTTTTTAATCTCGATTCCACAATTTTTTACTTCTCTCCATGTTAAATCAAATCTTTCAGGGAATCTGAGAATCTGGACTTTTAACAGTAAGATCTGGTGCATTGTTTTACTTTAAGATGGGTGGACTTCAACTCCCAGAATTCCCCAGCCTGGAAGTCCAACCTCGGCAACTTTAAGATGGGTGGACTTCCACTCCCAGAATTCCCCAGCCAGGAAGTCCAACCTAGGCAACTTTAAGATGGGTGGACTTCAACTCCCAGAATTCCCCAGCCAGGAAGTCCAATCTAGGCAACTTTAAGATGGGTGGACTTCCACTCCCAGAATTCCCCAGCCAGGAAGTCCAACCTAGGCAACTTTAAGATGGGTGGACTTCAACTCCCAGAATTCCTCAGCCAGGAAGTCCAAACTAGGCAACTTTAAGATGGGTGGACTTCAACTCCCAGAATTCCCCAGCTAGCCTTGCTGGCTGGGGAATTTGGGGAGTGGAAGTCCACCCATCTCAAAGTCACCAAGATTGAGAAACACTGATTATTTTCTTTCGTAAGGCTTCTAGTCCTCATGTTTGTGCCAAAAGGTCACTCTGGTATTTGGAACAGGAAGGATCTAAAGTTTGCGGTGCGACGAGATTTCAATTAACTCGCGTTCCCCACCCTGTTTTCTAACTTCTTTCTTTCCTGGCCCTTTACGCAGAATTTAACAAACATGACAACAGCTTGCGTCTTACCAGAAACTAAGATCCATTTGCTGCCACTTGAAACCTTGGATCGCGTAGCGCCTGCGCCTCACGTTGGCTTTAATTTCCGCTCCAAATTTATCCGGGACGCCACAACGAGGCCTCTTCATAGCCCTAGAAGGAGAGATGCCCCGAAAATTAGAAATTTGCAGGCAGTGGATTCTTGGTTCCCAAAAGGTTCCTTTGCCCCCTTCTAGTCTCATCTTAGGCACTAAAACCAGCTGGCTGATTTGGGGCCAATCACCAGGAGACAGTGAGTTCTAGTCTCAACTGAGGGACAAACACTGTCTGAGTGACTTTGGGCCAATCACCAGGAGACAGTGAGTTCTAGTCTCAACTGAGGGACAAACACTGTCTGAGTGACTTTGGGCCAATCACCAGGAGGCAGTGAGTTCTAGTCTCATCTTAACCATGAATACTGTCTGGGTGACTTTGAGCCAATCACCAGGAGACAGTGAGTTCTAGTCTCATCTTAACCATGAATATTGTCTGGGTGACTTTGGGCCAATCACCAGGAGACAGTGAGTTCTAGTCCCATCTTAGCCATGAATACTGTCTGGGTGACTTTGGGCCAATCACCAGGAGACAGTGAGTTCTAGTCTCATCTTAACCATGAATACTGTCTGGGTGACTTTGAGCCAATCACCAGGAGACAGTGAGTTCTATTCTCATCTTAACCATGAATATTGTCTGGGTGACTTTGGGCCAATCACCAGGAGACAGTGAGTTCTAGTCCCATCTTAGCCATGAATACTGTCTGGGTGACTTTGGGCCAATTACCAGGAGACAGTGAGTTCTAGTCTCATCTTAACCATGAATACTGTCTGGGTGACTTTGGGCCAATCATCAGGAGACAGTGATTTCTAGTCTCATCTTAGCCATGAATACTGTCTGGGTGACTTTGGGCCAATCACCAGGAGACCGTGAGTTCCATATTACATAAATAAACATATCCCGCTGGAATTCGAATGGGAAAGCATCTAGGCAGATCTCCAAGACTGAAGACCACCTGGGCAAGTAGGACAAAAAAGATCTTGGAACATCCTTCCCGTTATCGGGAGTCAAGGAACACCATCACTCTAGAGCAAGCATGTCCAAACTTGGGAACTTTAAGACGCATGGACTTCAACTCCCAGAATTCCCCAGCCAGTCGGCTGGGGAATTCTGGGAGTTGAAGTCCACGAGTCTTAAAGTTCCCAGGTTTGGACATCTCTGCTCTACAGTCATCGATGACTCTGGAACCCACAAGCGGATTAATTCCCAGCTCACCAGAAGGCTGTAAGTAGTGGGGCTTAATGGCCTAAATTAAGAAATGGGAAGTACTCTGTATTCCCAGGGCTACAACAAAACCTGTGGTTTAGCCACATGAATGTGACACTCCTTCCTACCCCTAAGGCAATGGGGGTCTAATTGAAGTGGTGGGCTGTGGAAATAGATTGGGGGGGGGTGAGTCTACAGTGGAGAACCACGATAGAGATACGAGCATAAGTTGGTTGATGGACAGACAGGCCCACAGAGTAAGATTTCTCAAGCTTAGCAAGTTTAAGAAGGGGGGAGGAGAGGGGGAGGGGGAGGAGAGGGAAGGGAGGAAGGCAGAAAGAAAATAAGAAAGAAAGAAAGAAAGAAAGAAAGAAAGAAAGAAAGAAAAGGGGGGAGGGAGAGAAGAAAGAAAGAAAAAAAAAAGAAAAGGGAGGGAGGGAGAGAAGAAAGAAAGAAAGAAAGAAAGAGAGAAGGAAAGAGGGAGGGAAGAAATAAAGAGAAAGGAAAAAGGGAGGGAGGAAAGAAAGAAAGAAGAGAGGGGGAGAGAAGAGAGAAAGAGAAAAAAAGAAAAAAAGAGGGAAGAAAGAAAAAGAAAGAAAGGAAGGTAAGGAAGAAAAAAAAGATAGAGGGAAGGAGAGAAGAAAGAAAGAGAAAGAAAGAGAAAGAAAGAAGGAAGGTGGGAAGAGAAAGAAAAAGAAAGAAAGAAAAAGAAAAGGGAGAGAAGAAAGAAAGATAGAAAGAGAAGGAAAGGAAGGAAGGGAAGAAGGAAGGAAAGAAATAGGGAGGGAGAAGAAAAAAAGAAAGAAAGAAAAGAAAGAAAGGAGGGAGGGAGAAAGAGAGGAAAGAAAAAAGGGGGAGAGAAGAGAGAAAGATAAAAAAGAAAAAGAAAGAGGGAAGAAAGAAAGGAAAGAAAGAAAGGGAGGGAAGGAAGGAAGAAAAGATAAAGGAAAGGAGAGAAGAAAGAAAGAGAAAGAAAGAGGGAAGGTGGGAAGAGAAAAAGAAAGAAAGAAAAAGAAAAGAGAGGGAGAGAAGAAAGAAAGAAAAAGAAGGAAGGAAGGAAAGAAATAGGGAGGGAGAAGAAAGAAAGGGAGGGAAGGAAGGAAGAAAGAAAAGAGAGGGAGGGAGAGAAGAAAGAAAGAGGGAAGGTGGAAAGAGAAAGGAAAAGAAAGAAACAAAAAGAAAAGAGAGGGAGATAAGAAAGAAAGGAAGAGTGGGGAAGAAAAAGAAAGAAGGAAGGAAAGAAAAAGGGAGGGAGAAGAAAGAAAGAAGGAAAGAATCGCTTCCATATTGTTCCCAAGAAAATTGCATAGCTTTTCTTCAGGAACTCAGAGCAATGGAAAAAAATGCCTAATTTATCCTGGATAAATTCCATTGATCATATACCACCCTCTCCAAATTTTCTTGGTCTTGTTTCGGCATCTCTTAATTCCAATGTCAGGTTTGGCCATTCTCTGACCCTGGAATATTTTCTCGCCTGAAACGCCAGAAACTGTCAACGTAGCGAAGTCTCCCTTCCCCTCTGCACTCTTTTTTCTGGGGTTGCGTCTATTTCTAAATTACGAAACCTGCAAGGGATCGACAGCGTTCCTTCCTCCTAAAAGTGCCATGGACGCAAATAGAACCACAAATAAATAATGACCTAACCGATTTCTAAACAGACACACATAACCACAGAGTAAAGTCCCGAAGGAAGCTTTCCCAAACTACTAGGTATAAACCTACATATAAACCTGCAGTTTGATCCTGACCTGCTCAAGGTTGACTCAGCCTTCCATCCTTCCTCCCAAGTTCAGTAAAATGAGGACCCAGATTGTTGGGGGCAAGAGGCTGACTGCAAACCACTTAGAGTGGGCTGTAAAGCAGTATATAACTCTTAACTGCTATTGTTATCCTATCCACTCATTGCCGACTGTCAGCAGTTCGATCCTAACCGGCTCAAGGATGACTCAACCTTCCATCCTTCCAGGTGGTTAAAATGAGGAACCAGATTGTTGGGGGCAAGAGGCTGACTGTAAACCGCTTAGAGTGGGCTGTAAAGCAGTATATAACTCTTAAGTGCTATTGTTATCCTATCCACTCATTGCTGACTGTCAGCAGTTCGATCGTGAGCGGCTCAAGGATGAACTCAACCTTCCATCCTTCCAGGTGGTTAAAATGAGACCCAGATTGTTGGGGGCAAGAGGCTGACTGCAAACCGCTTAGAAAGGGCTATAAAGCAGTATATAACTCTTCTGCTATTGTTATCCTATCCACTCATTGCCGACTGTCAGCAGTTCGATCCTGACCGGCTCAAGGATGACTCAACCTTCCATCCTTCCAGTTGGTTAAAATGAGACCCAGATTGTTGGGGGCAAGAGGCTGACTGTAAACCGCTTAGAGTGGGCTGTAAAGCAGTATATAACTCTTAACTGCTATTGTTGTCCTTTCCACTCATTGCTGACTGTCAGCAGTTCGATCCTGACCGGCTGAAGGATGACTCAACCTTCCATCCTCCCAGGTGGTTAAAATGAGACCCAGATTGTTGGGGGCAAGAGGCTGACTGCAAACCGCTTAGAAAGGGCTGTAAGGCAGTATATAACTCTTAACTGCTATTGTTATCCTACCCACTCTTTGCCGAGTGTCAGCAGTTTGATCCTGACCGGCTCAAGGATGACTCAACCTTCCATCCTTCCAAGTGGTTAAAATGAGACCCAGATTGTTGGGGGCAAGAGGCTGACTGTAAACAGAGTGGGCTGTAAAGCAGTATATAACTCTTAACCGCTATTGTTATCCTATCCACTCATTGCCGACTGTCAGCAGTTCGATCCTGACCAGCTCAAGGATGAACTCAACCTTCCAAATAGACAGATAAGCAAACTGGAAAGAGAGAGAGAAAGAAACAAAGAACGAAAGAAGATAGACAGACAGAGATAAACAAATGGACACAGACAGACAGCAAAATGGAGGGAGAGAGAAAGAGAGAGGGAGAGGGAGAGAGGGAGAAAGAAAGAGAGAGGAGACAGAGAGAGAGAGAGAAAGAAAAGGAAAGAAAGATACAAAAATAGCAAAATAGACAGATAAGCAAACTGGAAAGAGAGAGAGAAAGAAACAAAGAACGAAAGAAGATAGACAGAGATAGACAAATGGAGACAGACAGCAAAATGGGGGGAGAGGGAGAGAGAGGGAGAGGGAGAGAACAAAATGGAGATACAGATTAGACAGACAGACAAACAGCCATACGGGATAAAACCTAACCCATAATTTCTTCACATTGGCAAGTGAACTTGTCTGGGAGTTAAAGCCCAGGCCTCTCTAAATTGCTAACCCGGAGAAACATCAGCAAAATTCCGTGCGATCCAAAACTTTGCATCCAACAGTTTAAAAATAAATAAAATAAACCACTTTCATCCTCATCCCGGATATTTCTTTTGCAGGCCGAATTAAACAAAATGGCCACTGCTCCGACAGCCTACATCACAACGAAGCCTTTTTTCCCCCCTTCTCCTCCTGGCCAAAAGGCACTGAATAATTTTTAGCGAGGTTCAGCGACGGTCACCCCTTCTGCCCATTCACACACACCCCAACGCCGTTGACTAATCCCTAACCGTCATCCCCTGTCTGAAGCTGCTCCCAAGTTTCTTTCCAATCCCCCCTCTTCTTTGCCAGGTTCTTGTGGTGGGGCGTCCCACTGGTTAACTCCAACCACACCAGACGCTCGGCGCTTTGTAGGCTGGCCAAGGGCCACCCCAACACAGGATGCCCTGTAGCCACGCTGCCCACTCGCCAAAGCTGGGACTTCACATCTGGTTCCCCTCCCTCGACACACACAACCACAGGCCTGTCCTTCCTCTCCCCCCCCCCAAATGACATCATCCGAGGCGGTTTCGTAAGGTCTTCTCCTGACTGCCAAGCCTTGTGGGAAGCCTTGGAGAACGTCTTTGGGGGGGGGGGGGGGATAAAAGATGAGTTCTGGGTTTAGCAATAGCAATAGCAGTTAGACTTATATACCACTTCATAGGGCTTTCAGCCCTCTCTAAGAGGTTTATAGAGTCAGCATATTGCCCCCAACAACAATCCGGGTCCTCATTTTACCCACCTCGGAAGGATGGAAGGCTGAGTCAACCCTGAGCCGGTGAGATTTGAACAGCCGAACTGCAGAACTGCAATCAGCTGAAGTAGCCTGCAGTGCTGCATTTAACCACTGCGCCACCTCGTTTCATGCCCCCTTTTTCCACCAAGGGTGTTTCTCTCGATTGGATCGAAGCAGGGAGTGGGTTGCTCCCGGCATTACCACCGGTGCGGTGCGGGAAAAATTTTTGCCCACACACTCGCTTCCCTCACCCAAAAACAGATCTGCGCGTGCGCAAAACGTTACAAAAAGAGGGGGGAGGACATGTGCAATTGCGATGGTCAGCCCCGTAGGAGAACCGGTTCCGGGGCGTGGCAGGCCTGGGTCTCTGCCGATTCCAATGACTTGGGCCGCCAAACAACAACCGGTTCAGTTGAACCGGTGCGAACCGGTAGGAACCCACCTCTGGATCGAAGCCACGATGGATAAGCTTGCGTTCCAATTCACACTTCTTTCCAAACCAGCATCCTCCTTTTACAAGAGGTTCCCTATCTTAACTCATGCTTGAGGAGCAGTTGGTGCTCTCTCTGAAGCTTGATTGTTTTCTTGAAGATGTCTCATGACCCAACTAGGGAATAGCATCAGTGTTAGAAGAGAGTGGAGTTTGGGGAGTGGAAGAGGAGGACTGATGATCCTTATATTCAGACCGAGGCTTCCCGAAAGCATGAAGCAAACTCCTGGTCCCGACAAAAACCCCTTTTATTCATTGACTGTGAATTCTGCTCCATCACATCCAGCAAAGTCTTTCGAGGGAGGATTTACAGTCACCGACCTTATCTGGCTTGGAGAGCTGCCAGGCCGATACCTGCAAAACCTGGCAAGGAGTCTCAGAGAGTCACGAGCCAATGAAGCGAACTCCTGCAAACTCCACTCCCCTTTCGCTCCTCTTTTATTTCCACTGGGAGGGGCCATTCATTGTCCATTTGTGGCCTTACCCCCATGTCGACCCCTCTTCTTTAGCTCTTCCCTTTGCCTGGCAACTCTGCGCATGCGCACACTGGGAACAGGCTCCAGCTGTTCCTCTGCCTCACTGACGTCGGTGCTAGAAGAGATCGGGGTTTGCGAAGTGGAGGAGGAGGAGGAAGAGGAGGAGATGGACTGATGCATCCTTGGTGTTCTCTGAGCTTGGTGGTTTTATCACAGACATTTCATGACCCCACTATGTAACATCATCAATGCTAGGGAACAAAATAAATGACGTCATCAAGAGCACTCATGATTTTACCTAGTTTGGGTCATTGCAATTGCAGGCTAACTCTGCCTACTGTCAGCAATTCGATTCTGACCAGCTCAAGGTTGACTAAGCCTTCCATCCTTTTGAGGTTGGTAAAATGAGGACCCAGATCACTGGGGCAAGATGCTGACTCTATAAACTGCTTAGAGAGGCCTGTAAATCCTGTAAAGTGGTATGTAAGCCTAAGTGCTATTACAATTGCAGGCTAACTCTGCCTACTGCCAGCAGTTCGATCCTGGCCAGCTCAAGATTTGACTCAACCTTCCGAGGTTAGTAAAACGGGGACTCAGGATTGTTGGGGGCAAGATGCTGACTATAAACCACTTGAGAAAGGGCTGTAAAGCACTGTAAAGCAGCATATAAGTCTAAGGGCTATTGCAACTGCAGGCTAACTCTGCCTACTGCCAGCAGTTCGATCCTGGCCAGTTCAAGTTTGACTCAACCTTCTGAGGTTAGTAAAACGAGGACTCAGGATTGTTGGGGGCAAGATGCTGACTATAAACCACTTAAGAAAGGGCTGTAAAGCACTGTAAAGCGACATATAAGTCTAAGGGCTATTGCAACTGCAGACTAACTCTGCCTATTGCTAGCAGTTCGATGCTGGCCAGCTCAAGTTTGACTCAACCTTCCGAGGTTAGTAAAACGAGGACTCAGAATTGTTGGGGGCAAGATGCTGACTATAAACCACTTGAGAAAGGGCTGTAAAGCACAATATAAGTCTAAGGGCTATTGCAACTGCAGGCTAACTCTGCCTACTGCCAGCAGTTCGATCCTGGCCAGCTCAAGTTTGACTCAACCTTCCGAGGTTAGTAAAACGAGGACTCAGGATTGTTGGGGGCAAGATGCTGACTCTATAAACCACTTAAGAGAGAGCTGTAAAGCACTGTAAAGTGGTATATAAGTCTAAGTGCTAGTCAGGAAAGAGAAGGAGCAATGATCCTGATTTTGGGTCAAGGCCTACAGTTGCGTCTTACAAAAATCATGCAATTTTTTTTTTTGTCTTTCCAGCACCCCTTGGCAAGCGATCCATTAACAATATCCCAATTCATCGTGGGTTCACACACACACACACACACACACACACACACACACACACACACACACAGGAGTTCAAAAAGTACATGTTTGTAAGAAGAGAATCTGGTGAAAGGTGAATGACTCGGGAGCGCAGAAGGAGAAAAAACAAGGCCACTCACGTCATAGTCTCACTATCGGCTGTGCCCGTCACTCGAAGTCCGTAGAAACGCTGCATGGCAGCGATGGCGGCCGACACCGACTGGGGAGAACGCTGGGTGTGGGTGCGAAGGTTGCCCGGGGGCAGGTACCCATATTGTTGCAGCCAGGCCTGGTGGGGAAAATCAAAAACGGGGAGCATGAAAACAAAAAATCGAAACTCGAAAGCCATCCGAAGAGTAGATTCAAGGATATAAAAAATGGAATGTCAATTATACCATCTATTCCATGTATTAAATACTCTGCTTCTCCTCTGTCCCTTAATTCCATTATTAATTTATCCATTTCTGCGCATTCTATCACCTTCTTAATGATCTCTGCGTTTGAGGGGACATTTGAGGGGGTTCCAGTTTGGGTCGAATGAAATTCTGGCTGCGATAGTTATGTGGAGCATAATATATTGAATTTCTTTACATATTTCCTTTTATTATTCCCAGAAGTGACAGTGAATAAGGAATAGAATAGAGTAGAATAGAATAGAATAGAATAAGGAATAGAATAGAGTAGAATAAGGAATAGAGTAGAGTAGAATAGAATAGAATAGGGAATAGAATAGAGTAGAATAAGGAATAGAATAGAGAAGAGAAGAGTAGAGTAGAGTAGAATAAGGAATAGAGTAGAATAGAATAGAATAGAATAGAATAGAATAGAATAGAATAAGGAATAGAATAGAGTAGAGTAGAATAAGGAATAGAATAGAGTTGAATAGAATAAGGAATAGAATAGAGTTGAGTAAAGTAGAGTGGAATAAAATAGAATAAGGAATAGAATAGAGTAGAGTAGAATAGAATAAGGAATAGAATAGAGTAGAGTAGAATAAGGAATAGAATAGAGTAGAGTAGAGTAGGATAAGAAATAGAATACTTGAGTAAAGTAGAGTGGAATGGAATAGAATAGAATAAGGAATAGAGTAGAATAGAATAGAATAGAATAGAATAAGGAATAGAGTAGAGAAGAGTAGAGTAGAGTAGAATAAGGAATAGAGTAGAATAGAATAGAATAAGGAATAGAATAGAGTAGAGTAGAATAAGGAATAGAATAGAGTAGAGTAGAGTAGGATAAGAAATAGAATACTTGAGTAAAGTAGAGTGGAATGGAATAGAATAGAATAAGGAATAGAGTAGAATAGAATAGAATAGAATAGAATAAGGAATAGAGTAGAGAAGAGTAGAGTAGAATAAGGAATAGAATAGAGTAGAGTAGAATAAGGAATAAAGTAGAGTAGAGTAGAATAGAATAAGGAATAGAATAGGGTAGAGTAGAATAAGGAATAGAATAGAGTTGAGTAGAGTAGAGTGGAATAGAATAGAATAAGGAATAGAGTAAAGTAGAGTAGAATAGAATAAGGAATAGAGTAGAGTAGAATAAGGAATAGAATAGAGAAGAGTAGAGTAGAATAAGGAATAGAAAAGAGTTGAGTAGAATAAGGAATAGAATAGAGTTGAGTAGAGTGGAATAGAATAGAATAAGGAATAGAGTAGAATAGAATAGAATAGAATAAGGAATAGAATAGAGTAGAATAAGGAATAGAATAGAGTCCTTTTTTTTGTTTTGTTACTTCCTCCAACCTGCATAAAAAATACATAGAAAGTATAACAAAAGGAAATGGTATGTATTTGGAAAGTAACAGAGATGTAAATGTTGCATCTATAATAAAAATAAGTAACTATGAAATAAGGGGGTATATGTTTAAAGCAATAGGCCTTAGAATGGAAGATTTGAAATGAGAAAGAAAGAAAAA